>NW_026117707.1:0-16082 GCF_001640805.2 Lates calcarifer
GACTGTTAGAGAAAAATCCCATTATTGTTGATTGCTATGTGAAATAACAGATCTGCCAGTGTTATTTTGGCACGTATAAAGGGCTGTCTTCAGCAGCCGCTGTGGCTTACGGCCACACCACCCTGAGCGCGCCCGATCTCGTCTGATCTCGGAAGCTAAGCAGGGTCGGGCCTGGTTAGTACTTGGATGGGAGACCCGCCTGGGAATACCAGGTGCCGTAAGCTTTTTGTCCCCATCTTTTCCTGCCTATCTTACAGCAGCAGAATGCCGCTTCCTCTGTAGTTGAGACAGGGCACGCCCAAACTACTTTTATTTTGCAGCCTGTATTTCACGCTCTGTTTTGCACTTCTGTTTTATGTCACGTCGCTTTCGGCAATCGGGTATTAGGCGCTGGAAAGTCACCTCTGTAAAGTCTGCACTGCTGCCGAATGAATGAGCGCAGTCTGGGTTTTGGGCACAATGACCCAATACGTCGTCCACAAGGACGTGTGGCTCACCGATGTACGTTTTGAGCAATTTCGGACGAAAATGGACTTGGAACAGAGCCAAATGTTTGATCAGGCCATACGGAAAATTCTTGTTGGGTGGAGTAGTTATTTCTTAGTTTTGCTGTTGACTGTTAGAGAAAATCCCCATTATTGTTGATTGCTATGTGAAATAACAGATCTGCCAGTGTTATTTTGGCACGTATAAAGGGTCTGTCTTCAGCAGCCGCTGTGGCTTACGGCCACACCACCCTGAGCGCGCCCGATCTCGTCTGATCTCGGAAGCTAAGCAGGGTCGGGCCTGGTTAGTACTTGGATGGGAGACCGCCTGGGAATACCAGGTGCCGTAAGCTTTTTGTCCCCATCTTTTCCTGCCTATCTTACAGCAGCAGAATGCCGCTTCCTCTGTAGTTGAGACAGGGCACGCCCAAACTACTTTTATTTTGCAGCCTGTATTTCACGCTCTGTTTTGCACTTCTGTTTTATGTCACGTCGCTTTCGGCAATCGGGTATTAGGCGCTGGAAAGTCACCTCTGTAAAGTCTGCACTGCTGCCGAATGAATGAGCGCAGTCTGGGTTTTGGGCACAATGACCCAATACGTCGTCCACAAGGACGTGTGGCTCACCGATGTACGTTTTGAGCAATTTCGGACGAAAATGGACTTGGAACAGAGCCAAATGTTTGATCAGGCCATACGGAAAATTCTTGTTGGGTGGAGTAGTTATTTCTTAGTTTTGCTGTTGACTGTTAGAGAAAATCCCCATTATTGTTGATTGCTATGTGAAATAACAGATCTGCCAGTGTTATTTTGGCACGTATAAAGGGTCTGTCTTCAGCAGCCGCTGTGGCTTACGGCCACACCACCCTGAGCGCGCCCGATCTCGTCTGATCTCGGAAGCTAAGCAGGGTCGGGCCTGGTTAGTACTTGGATGGGAGACCGCCTGGGAATACCAGGTGCCGTAAGCTTTTTGTCCCCATCTTTTCCTGCCTATCTTACAGCAGCAGAATGCCGCTTCCTCTGTAGTTGAGACAGGGCACGCCAAAACTACTTTTATTTTGCAGCCTGTATTTCACGCTCTGTTTTGCACTTCTGTTTTATGTCACGTCGCTTTCGGCAATCGGGTATTAGGCGCTGGAAAGTCACCTCTGTAAAGTCTGCACTGCTGCCGAATGAATGAGCGCAGTCTGGGTTTTGGGCACAATGACCCAATACGTCGTCCACAAGGACGTGTGGCTCACCGATGTACGTTTTGAGCAATTTCGGACGAAAATGGACTTGGAACAGAGCCAAATGTTTGATCAGGCCATACGGAAAATTCTTGTTGGGTGGAGTAGTTATTTCTTAGTTTTGCTGTTGACTGTTAGAGAAAATCCCCATTATTGTTGATTGCTATGTGAAATAACAGATCTGCCAGTGTTATTTTGGCACGTATAAAGGGTCTGTCTTCAGCAGCCGCTGTGGCTTACGGCCACACCACCCTGAGCGCGCCCGATCTCGTCTGATCTCGGAAGCTAAGCAGGGTCGGGCCTGGTTAGTACTTGGATGGGAGACCGCCTGGGAATACCAGGTGCCGTAAGCTTTTTGTCCCCATCTTTTCCTGCCTATCTTACAGCAGCAGAATGCCGCTTCCTCTGTAGTTGAGACAGGGCACGCCCAAACTACTTTTATTTTGCAGCCTGTATTTCACGCTCTGTTTTGCACTTCTGTTTTATGTCACGTCGCTTTCGGCAATCGGGTATTAGGCGCTGGAAAGTCACCTCTGTAAAGTCTGCACTGCTGCCGAATGAATGAGCGCAGTCTGGGTTTTGGGCACAATGACCCAATACGTCGTCCACAAGGACGTGTGGCTCACCGATGTACGTTTTGAGCAATTTCGGACGAAAATGGACTTGGAACAGAGCCAAATGTTTGATCAGGCCATACGGAAAATTCTTGTTGGGTGGAGTAGTTATTTCTTAGTTTTGCTGTTGACTGTTAGAGAAAATCCCCATTATTGTTGATTGCTATGTGAAATAACAGATCTGCCAGTGTTATTTTGGCACGTATAAAGGGTCTGTCTTCAGCAGCCGCTGTGGCTTACGGCCACACCACCCTGAGCGCGCCCGATCTCGTCTGATCTCGGAAGCTAAGCAGGGTCGGGCCTGGTTAGTACTTGGATGGGAGACCGCCTGGGAATACCAGGTGCCGTAAGCTTTTTGTCCCCATCTTTTCCTGCCTATCTTACAGCAGCAGAATGCCGCTTCCTCTGTAGTTGAGACAGGGCACGCCCAAACTACTTTTATTTTGCAGCCTGTATTTCACGCTCTGTTTTGCACTTCTGTTTTATGTCACGTCGCTTTCGGCAATCGGGTATTAGGCGCTGGAAAGTCACCTCTGTAAAGTCTGCACTGCTGCCGAATGAATGAGCGCAGTCTGGGTTTTGGGCACAATGACCCAATACGTCGTCCACAAGGACGTGTGGCTCACCGATGTACGTTTTGAGCAATTTCGGACGAAAATGGACTTGGAACAGAGCCAAATGTTTGATCAGGCCATACGGAAAATTCTTGTTGGGTGGAGTAGTTATTTCTTAGTTTTGCTGTTGACTGTTAGAGAAAATCCCCATTATTGTTGATTGCTATGTGAAATAACAGATCTGCCAGTGTTATTTTGGCACGTATAAAGGGTCTGTCTTCAGCAGCCGCTGTGGCTTACGGCCACACCACCCTGAGCGCGCCCGATCTCGTCTGATCTCGGAAGCTAAGCAGGGTCGGGCCTGGTTAGTACTTGGATGGGAGACCGCCTGGGAATACCAGGTGCCGTAAGCTTTTTGTCCCCATCTTTTCCTGCCTATCTTACAGCAGCAGAATGCCGCTTCCTCTGTAGTTGAGACAGGGCACGCCAAAACTACTTTTATTTTGCAGCCTGTATTTCACGCTCTGTTTTGCACTTCTGTTTTATGTCACGTCGCTTTCGGCAATCGGGTATTAGGCGCTGGAAAGTCACCTCTGTAAAGTCTGCACTGCTGCCGAATGAATGAGCGCAGTCTGGGTTTTGGGCACAATGACCCAATACGTCGTCCACAAGGACGTGTGGCTCACCGATGTACGTTTTGAGCAATTTCGGACGAAAATGGACTTGGAACAGAGCCAAATGTTTGATCAGGCCATACGGAAAATTCTTGTTGGGTGGAGTAGTTATTTCTTAGTTTTGCTGTTGACTGTTAGAGAAAATCCCCATTATTGTTGATTGCTATGTGAAATAACAGATCTGCCAGTGTTATTTTGGCACGTATAAAGGGTCTGTCTTCAGCAGCCGCTGTGGCTTACGGCCACACCACCCTGAGCGCGCCCGATCTCGTCTGATCTCGGAAGCTAAGCAGGGTCGGGCCTGGTTAGTACTTGGATGGGAGACCGCCTGGGAATACCAGGTGCCGTAAGCTTTTTGTCCCCATCTTTTCCTGCCTATCTTACAGCAGCAGAATGCCGCTTCCTCTGTAGTTGAGACAGGGCACGCCAAAACTACTTTTATTTTGCAGCCTGTATTTCACGCTCTGTTTTGCACTTCTGTTTTATGTCACGTCGCTTTCGGCAATCGGGTATTAGGCGCTGGAAAGTCACCTCTGTAAAGTCTGCACTGCTGCCGAATGAATGAGCGCAGTCTGGGTTTTGGGCACAATGACCCAATACGTCGTCCACAAGGACGTGTGGCTCACCGATGTACGTTTTGAGCAATTTCGGACGAAAATGGACTTGGAACAGAGCCAAATGTTTGATCAGGCCATACGGAAAATTCTTGTTGGGTGGAGTAGTTATTTCTTAGTTTTGCTGTTGACTGTTAGAGAAAATCCCCATTATTGTTGATTGCTATGTGAAATAACAGATCTGCCAGTGTTATTTTGGCACGTATAAAGGGTCTGTCTTCAGCAGCCGCTGTGGCTTACGGCCACACCACCCTGAGCGCGCCCGATCTCGTCTGATCTCGGAAGCTAAGCAGGGTCGGGCCTGGTTAGTACTTGGATGGGAGACCGCCTGGGAATACCAGGTGCCGTAAGCTTTTTGTCCCCATCTTTTCCTGCCTATCTTACAGCAGCAGAATGCCGCTTCCTCTGTAGTTGAGACAGGGCACGCCCAAACTACTTTTATTTTGCAGCCTGTATTTCACGCTCTGTTTTGCACTTCTGTTTTATGTCACGTCGCTTTCGGCAATCGGGTATTAGGCGCTGGAAAGTCACCTCTGTAAAGTCTGCACTGCTGCCGAATGAATGAGCGCAGTCTGGGTTTTGGGCACAATGACCCAATACGTCGTCCACAAGGACGTGTGGCTCACCGATGTACGTTTTGAGCAATTTCGGACGAAAATGGACTTGGAACAGAGCCAAATGTTTGATCAGGCCATACGGAAAATTCTTGTTGGGTGGAGTAGTTATTTCTTAGTTTTGCTGTTGACTGTTAGAGAAAATCCCCATTATTGTTGATTGCTATGTGAAATAACAGATCTGCCAGTGTTATTTTGGCACGTATAAAGGGTCTGTCTTCAGCAGCCGCTGTGGCTTACGGCCACACCACCCTGAGCGCGCCCGATCTCGTCTGATCTCGGAAGCTAAGCAGGGTCGGGCCTGGTTAGTACTTGGATGGGAGACCGCCTGGGAATACCAGGTGCCGTAAGCTTTTTGTCCCCATCTTTTCCTGCCTATCTTACAGCAGCAGAATGCCGCTTCCTCTGTAGTTGAGACAGGGCACGCCAAAACTACTTTTATTTTGCAGCCTGTATTTCACGCTCTGTTTTGCACTTCTGTTTTATGTCACGTCGCTTTCGGCAATCGGGTATTAGGCGCTGGAAAGTCACCTCTGTAAAGTCTGCACTGCTGCCGAATGAATGAGCGCAGTCTGGGTTTTGGGCACAATGACCCAATACGTCGTCCACAAGGACGTGTGGCTCACCGATGTACGTTTTGAGCAATTTCGGACGAAAATGGACTTGGAACAGAGCCAAATGTTTGATCAGGCCATACGGAAAATTCTTGTTGGGTGGAGTAGTTATTTCTTAGTTTTGCTGTTGACTGTTAGAGAAAATCCCCATTATTGTTGATTGCTATGTGAAATAACAGATCTGCCAGTGTTATTTTGGCACGTATAAAGGGTCTGTCTTCAGCAGCCGCTGTGGCTTACGGCCACACCACCCTGAGCGCGCCCGATCTCGTCTGATCTCGGAAGCTAAGCAGGGTCGGGCCTGGTTAGTACTTGGATGGGAGACCGCCTGGGAATACCAGGTGCCGTAAGCTTTTTGTCCCCATCTTTTCCTGCCTATCTTACAGCAGCAGAATGCCGCTTCCTCTGTAGTTGAGACAGGGCACGCCAAAACTACTTTTATTTTGCAGCCTGTATTTCACGCTCTGTTTTGCACTTCTGTTTTATGTCACGTCGCTTTCGGCAATCGGGTATTAGGCGCTGGAAAGTCACCTCTGTAAAGTCTGCACTGCTGCCGAATGAATGAGCGCAGTCTGGGTTTTGGGCACAATGACCCAATACGTCGTCCACAAGGACGTGTGGCTCACCGATGTACGTTTTGAGCAATTTCGGACGAAAATGGACTTGGAACAGAGCCAAATGTTTGATCAGGCCATACGGAAAATTCTTGTTGGGTGGAGTAGTTATTTCTTAGTTTTGCTGTTGACTGTTAGAGAAAATCCCCATTATTGTTGATTGCTATGTGAAATAACAGATCTGCCAGTGTTATTTTGGCACGTATAAAGGGTCTGTCTTCAGCAGCCGCTGTGGCTTACGGCCACACCACCCTGAGCGCGCCCGATCTCGTCTGATCTCGGAAGCTAAGCAGGGTCGGGCCTGGTTAGTACTTGGATGGGAGACCGCCTGGGAATACCAGGTGCCGTAAGCTTTTTGTCCCCATCTTTTCCTGCCTATCTTACAGCAGCAGAATGCCGCTTCCTCTGTAGTTGAGACAGGGCACGCCAAAACTACTTTTATTTTGCAGCCTGTATTTCACGCTCTGTTTTGCACTTCTGTTTTATGTCACGTCGCTTTCGGCAATCGGGTATTAGGCGCTGGAAAGTCACCTCTGTAAAGTCTGCACTGCTGCCGAATGAATGAGCGCAGTCTGGGTTTTGGGCACAATGACCCAATACGTCGTCCACAAGGACGTGTGGCTCACCGATGTACGTTTTGAGCAATTTCGGACGAAAATGGACTTGGAACAGAGCCAAATGTTTGATCAGGCCATACGGAAAATTCTTGTTGGGTGGAGTAGTTATTTCTTAGTTTTGCTGTTGACTGTTAGAGAAAATCCCCATTATTGTTGATTGCTATGTGAAATAACAGATCTGCCAGTGTTATTTTGGCACGTATAAAGGGTCTGTCTTCAGCAGCCGCTGTGGCTTACGGCCATACCACCCTGAACACGCCTACAGGTGAAGCAGTGCAGTGTGGGAGCTTGTGAAAATAGTTTGTGAGGTTTTTTGGTTTTTTTGGTTTAATAGAACTATATCTGGCTTTTTGCTTTTTTTTCTTTTTTACTGAGAGTGTCATCCCCAGACAGCGGCTGCTGTTTGGGGAATTTCCCCTTTAAGTTTCGTTTTTACGGCATGACGATGGAGAAGAGACCGGAGAGAGAGACGAGACATGTGGACGGCGGAGACAAAGGAGGAAGAATCTATGAGAGACAGCTGACTTTATTAGCAGAGATCGATGGGGAGGACAATATAACAATGATGGAGCTGCTGAGAAAAGTAAAAGAAGAGTGTGGTGAAGTAATCGGCTGTAGATTCAAGTCACTGAAGTCTTATGAATTAACAATGAAGGACGCACGAGGAAAAGAAAAGCTGATGGATGGACTTAAGATTAAAGACAGCCGGATAATGGGAAAGGAGCTAGGAAACGACGAGTTGGTCGTTTCTTTTATTAATTTGCCGACGTATATTGAAGACGAGGAGATTTTGGAGAAACTGAAAGAGTGGGGAGTGAAGGCGATCTCCCCGATTAAGCGGCGGATGTGGCCGGGAACATCAATTGCCGATGGGACAAGATTTATGAAAGTGAAATTCACTGAGACTGTTAAATCACTGCCGTACTCAACAAAGTTTGAGACAGTTGGGGGTTCTGAGCATTTTAGGGTCATTCATGATCGGCAAATAAAAGTGTGCCGACTCTGCATCCGACCGGGGCATGTAGTGAGAGACTGCCCGACGTTTAAATGTTTCAAATGTGGGAACCAAGGACACTATGCCCGAGAATGTGTGGTGACGGAGAGATGCCAGGATTGCAGAGAGAAAGTGACTCTGTGTATATGTGGGGCATCGGCTGCTTTCAGAGGAGAGATTCCCTACTCTGACATCTCGTCTAGCAGAGGGGACCTGGTGGAGGAGGTGGAAGATCCGACGGGGGAGAGGGAGGAGGAGTTGGCGGAGGCGGCGGATGAGCTGACGGAAGAGAGGGAGGAGGTGGAGATCGGTGGCGGGCGAATCTGGTCGCTGGAAGCGGAGGAGTTGGACAGCAGTCTCGAAGATGCTGGCTCGAGGATAACTGCGGTCAGCGAGGACGCAGGAGAGGAGAGAGATCGATTAGGTGAGAAAACTGGAGGAGGAGGGGCGTGTGTTGTAGACGAGAGAGACGGCCATGTGCGCTCTTCTCAGCTGAGCGCAGGCAGTACGGAGACGGACGTGAATCTGAGAAGTAGCGGAGAAGAGATGGATATCAGTGAGGACATGATAAGGCAATTGAAAAGGAAGAAGAAAGGGAAAGAGAAGATGAACGTGAAAAAATGAAAGGTATGAATGAAGCTCTGCAGTTATTTCTTTTTTTGTTGTTTCTTTGCATTATGAGCGCTCCAATTAAAATCTCTTCATTTAACTGTAACGGACTTAGAGACATTCGGAAAGCAGAGCAGGTTTTTGCTGGGCTAGACTCAGACATTTTATGTTTACAAGAAACTCATTGGAGCGATGAGCTTATGGACAGAATGAAGGTGATGTGGAGGGGGGATCTCTTTGTGAATCATGGGGGGCAGAGGGAATGTGGAGTGGCAATTTTGACCAAAGAAGGAATTGTGGACAATGTTAAACAAATATTTAAGGATACTAAGGGCAGATTATTAGTTATTGAATTTGAACTGCAAAGTCTTCTGTTTCGTTTGGTAAATGTCTATGCACCTAATATTGAAACAGAGAGAAAAACGTTTTTTGGGAAAATGAAGGGTTTAGTTAAAGGGAACTGTATTTTAGTTGGTGATTTTAATGTATGGTGTACGAGGCTTGATGCATGTAATGTTGCAATATTCAAGAACGATGCATCGAGAACAGTACTTAATAACATCCTGCTGACTGATGATTTGGTTGACGTATGGAGAGAGGATAATCCATATAAAAGAAAATTTTCCAGAAGGCAAATGGTGTTGGGCAGCTTGAAACAAAGTAGGATTGATTTATGTTTAGTTAAAAGAAATGTTGTAAGTTTGGTAGGAAGGATAAGTTATAAGTTTATAGGTTTAAGTGATCATGCCGCCGTGTCCTTTCTCTTGGGTGAAAAAAGGGGTGGGAAGGGAGGAGGATTGTGGTGTTTAAATGCTTCTCTGTTGGAGGAGCCAAAATATAAAAAATGTATTACCGATTGTATAAAGTTTGAAAAAGGAAGTCCGCTGTACGAGGGGAACATCTGTGACTGGTGGGAAATGGTTAAAACTAAATTAAAGAAAATAAGTATCAGATATGCTAAGAGGAGGAGTTTTAGGAAGAAACAAAAGGAGAAAGAGATGACTGATAACTTAGAGAGAGAGGAAGAGAGATTAGAGAGAGATCCAAATTTAGATAGGTCTAAACTGTTGCAACTGCAAAGCGAATTGGAAAAGTTTGGAAAAAGAAAAATGCATGGGAGCAATTATAAGGAGCAAGGCTAAGTATGTGGTGGAGGGGGAGAAATCTACAAAGTTTTTTCTAAACCTGGAGAAAAAGAAACAAAGGGGAAATTTTATTGCTGAATTGGAAAATGAAAAAGGTGAGAAAATAAGTGACCTGGTGGGTATTCTTGAGGAGGTTCAAAAGTTTTATATGAAGTTATTTGATAAAGAAAGTATTAATGAAGAATGTGTAGATAGATTGTTGAGTGCTGTGGATGTTCAACTGTCTGATGATGATAAACAGATCTGTGACGCTGACATTACAGTAGAAGAAATAAAAGTGGCGATTGATCAAGCAAAAAAATACAAAAGCCCAGGATCAGACGGGTTAACAAATGAATTCTATAAAACCTTTGCGGATATTTTGGTGCCAATATTGGCGAAACTATATGGGCATATGGAGGAAAGGAAGGTGGTGCCAGAGTCCATAACGAAAGGCATAATCACAATTTTATATAAGAACAAGGGAAATGCACACAAACTGGAGAACTACAGACCACTAAGTTTATTAAATGGTGATTATAAAATATTGGCTAAAGTCTTTGCCAACAGAATTAAGAGGGTGGTAGGAAGTATTATCTCAAATACACAAGGATACAGCATACCGGAGAGAGACATAACAGATACTATTTGTTCTGTTAGGGATGTGGTGGGGCATATGAATAAAGAAGATGAGGGGGGAGTTCTTTTAAGTGTGGATTTAAATAAAGCCTTTGACAGAGTGGAACATGACTACTTATGGCAAACAATGTATAAATTTGGGTTCGGTGAAAGACTGGTGTCATGGTTAAAACTGCTCTATGATAATGCAAAAAGTTGCGTCAAAGTGAATGGGGTGCTTACAGAAGTATTTGCTTTGAGGAGATCTATAAGACAGGGGTGCCCTCTGTCTGCTATACTGTATAGTATTTCCGCGGAGCCGTTTGCGGCCTTTGTTAAGAAAGATACAAGAATAAGCAGTGTCGATATTCCTTTTGGTAAAAAAAGTTTAATATATCAGTATGCGGATGATACAAGTATTACTGTAAAAGATTTGGAGAGTGTGAATTATGTGTTGGAAGATTTAAGACTGTATGAGAAGGCATCGGGAGCTAAGATTAATGTAGAAAAGTCGGAAATAATGTTCTTTGGTAAAGTAAATAAAGAGAAGGTTGGGGTGCCGTTTAAAGTTAGGGAGGATTTTATAAAGATTTTAGGAATAAATATAGGAACTAAGGAAAAGGAAGCCAGGGATGAGACCTGGACAGGTGTTTTGAATAAGATCAAAAATACATTAAATTACTGGAAGCTAAGACAGCTAAAATTGAAGGGCAAGGTGATAGTGGTAAATACTTTGTTATTGTCAAAAATAAATTATGTTTTAGGTGTTTTAGATTTGCCGGATTGGGTTTTTAAAGATTTGAATAACATGATAAGCAACTTTATATGGGGAGGGAAAAATGTAAGAATTGCTATGAAAACACTGATTGGTAAGGTGAAGAGCGGTGGGCTAAATCTGCTAGATATAAAAGCAAAAAAAAGTGCAATAAGAATCAAAATGGTACAGAAATTCTTGTATGGGGAAATAGAGTATGGTTGGAAAGTGTTTTTTAAGCAGTTTTTATTTGATAGTGGAGGATGCGGGCAGGCGGGGATCTTTATGTGTTTAACAAAGGGATGTGTGGATAAATTGCCATTGTTTTATAAGGAGGTGTTTGGAGATTGGGCGGGGTTCTTACAGAAAAAAGTGGTGTATGATTGTAAGGATATGAATCAAGTTATTCAGCAGCCTATATTTCTCAATCCCAAAGTAATCGACAAGGGGACCATGTTGCAAAATGAAAAGTTTGTTCTGGCTGGGATAAGACAGTTTAAAGACATTGCATATGAGTATGTACCGGGCTTATTACCAGCGAGAGCCATATATGATTGTGTAATGGAGTGGGATGAGGATGTTAAAAGGGCTGCTGTGGACAATATGTATGATAAAATCAAAAGAAGCATGCCTGTTAACTGGATGAAAATCATTGACAAGCAAACAGTTAGGCTAGAAAGGTGCAACATGCCTGAGTTCTTTGTCAATTGTGGCGGGATGAGGAAGAATTTTAATGGTATAAAGCTGAAGGTGATTTATGAGGCAATGTTGGAGAAGGAATTTAAAACACCTGCGGCGGAGGAAATGTGGAGGATATATATGTCGGACATGGATGTTAAAAAAATATGGGTAAATTTAAATGTGAGATATAATAGTCCAGAATGTGAAGATCTGGATTTTAAAATCAGACACAATAGAATATATACTAATGTGGTCCTGCATCAAGTGAATAAGGAGGTAAAGAGGGAGTGTGATGTTTGTGGTTTGGAACCTGAAAATTTGTTGCACTTGTTTTGTAAAATGTATAGAGGTGAGAGAATTTCACAAAAAATTAGAGGTATGGGTGAGAAAGAATTGGAAGATGGGGATTTTGGATGGGAGGGATTGGAGGTGCATCTTTTTGTTTGGGCTGGAAAAAAAGAAGAGTGGTTTTAAAACAAATCTAGTTAACATAATGTTAAGTTTAGCGAGATATGCAATTTGGTGTCGAAGGAATTATGCACATTTTGAAAAAAAGAAACTGGATGTATGGAAGCTGTTTGTAGTACATGTTAGGAGATATGTGCTTATGATGGCTAATTATTTGGATGAGGATATATTTAAAGAGTGGTTTATAGATGAAAGTATGGTGATTGGGAAGGATGATACTGGAAAGTTGGTGATGTCTTTTTAGGATTCTTTTTGGTTGTATATGTTGCTTTTTATTGTTTTTTATGTTCTGACTTTGTGCTTTTTGTCTTTGTTATTATTTGTGGATTTAGTTGTTGTATATACACCTGCGTATATGTCTTGTGTACTTATTTTTTGGGGTTTTTGGGAAGTGTATGTTGATTTGAGCAAAGTGTGTGTATATGTGTATATGTGATAAACTTTTGATAATAAAAAAAAAAAAAAAAAAAAAAAAAAAAAAAAGCGCGCCCGATCTCGTCTGATCTCGGAAGCTAAGCAGGGTCGGGCCTGGTTAGTACTTGGATGGGAGACCGCCTGGGAATACCAGGTGCCGTAAGCTTTTTGTCCCCATCTTTTCCTGCCTATCTTACAGCAGCAGAATGCCGCTTCCTCTGTAGTTGAGACAGGGCACGCCCAAACTACTTTTATTTTGCAGCCTGTATTTCACGCTCTGTTTTGCACTTCTGTTTTATGTCACGTCGCTTTCGGCAATCGGGTATTAGGCGCTGGAAAGTCACCTCTGTAAAGTCTGCACTGCTGCCGAATGAATGAGCGCAGTCTGGGTTTTGGGCACAATGACCCAATACGTCGTCCACAAGGACGTGTGGCTCACCGATGTACGTTTTGAGCAATTTCGGACGAAAATGGACTTGGAACAGAGCCAAATGTTTGATCAGGCCATACGGAAAATTCTTGTTGGGTGGAGTAGTTATTTCTTAGTTTTGCTGTTGACTGTTAGAGAAAATCCCCATTATTGTTGATTGCTATGTGAAATAACAGATCTGCCAGTGTTATTTTGGCACGTATAAAGGGTCTGTCTTCAGCAGCCGCTGTGGCTTACGGCCACACCACCCTGAGCGCGCCCGATCTCGTCTGATCTCGGAAGCTAAGCAGGGTCGGGCCTGGTTAGTACTTGGATGGGAGACCGCCTGGGAATACCAGGTGCCGTAAGCTTTTTGTCCCCATCTTTTCCTGCCTATCTTACAGCAGCAGAATGCCGCTTCCTCTGTAGTTGAGACAGGGCACGCCCAAACTACTTTTATTTTGCAGCCTGTATTTCACGCTCTGTTTTGCACTTCTGTTTTATGTCACGTCGCTTTCGGCAATCGGGTATTAGGCGCTGGAAAGTCACCTCTGTAAAGTCTGCACTGCTGCCGAATGAATGAGCGCAGTCTGGGTTTTGGGCACAATGACCCAATACGTCGTCCACAAGGACGTGTGGCTCACCGATGTACGTTTTTGAGCAATTTCGGACGAAAATGGACTTGGAACAGAGCCAAATGTTTGATCAGGCCATACGGAAAATTCTTGTTGGGTGGAGTAGTTATTTCTTAGTTTTGCTGTTGACTGTTAGAGAAAATCCCCATTATTGTTGATTGCTATGTGAAATAACAGATCTGCCAGTGTTATTTTGGCACGTATAAAGGGTCTGTCTTCAGCAGCCGCTGTGGCTTACGGCCACACCACCCTGAGCGCGCCCGATCTCGTCTGATCTCGGAAGCTAAGCAGGGTCGGGCCTGGTTAGTACTTGGATGGGAGACCGCCTGGGAATACCAGGTGCCGTAAGCTTTTTGTCCCCATCTTTTCCTGCCTATCTTACAGCAGCAGAATGCCGCTTCCTCTGTAGTTGAGACAGGGCACGCCCAAACTACTTTTATTTTGCAGCCTGTATTTCACGCTCTGTTTTGCACTTCTGTTTTATGTCACGTCGCTTTCGGCAATCGGGTATTAGGCGCTGGAAAGTCACCTCTGTAAAGTCTGCACTGCTGCCGAATGAATGAGCGCAGTCTGGGTTTTGGGCACAATGACCCAATACGTCGTCCACAAGGACGTGTGGCTCACCGATGTACGTTTTGAGCAATTTCGGACGAAAATGGACTTGGAACAGAGCCAAATGTTTGATCAGGCCATACGGAAAATTCTTGTTGGGTGGAGTAGTTATTTCTTAGTTTTGCTGTTGACTGTTAGAGAAAATCCCCCATTATTGTTGATTGCTATGTGAAATAACAGATCTGCCAGTGTTATTTTGGCACGTATAAAGGGTCTGTCTTCAGCAGCCGCTGTGGCTTACGGCCACACCACCCTGAGCGCGCCCGATCTCGTCTGATCTCGGAAGCTAAGCAGGGTCGGGCCTGGTTAGTACTTGGATGGGAGACCGCCTGGGAATACCAGGTGCCGTAAGCTTTTTGTCCCCATCTTTTCCTGCCTATCTTACAGCAGCAGAATGCCGCTTCCTCTGTAGTTGAGACAGGGCACGCCAAAACTACTTTTATTTTGCAGCCTGTATTTCACGCTCTGTTTTGCACTTCTGCAATCGGGTATTAGGCGCTGGAAAGTCACCTCTGTAAAGTCTGCATTGCTGCCGAATGAATGAGCGCAGTCCGGGTTTTGGGCACAATGACCCAATACGTCGTCCACAAGTACGTGTGGCTCACCGATGTACGTTTTGAGCAATTTCGGACGAAAATGGACTTGGAACAGAGCCAAATGTTTGATCAGGCCATACGGAAAATTCTTGTTGGGTGGAGTAGTTATTTCTTAGTTTTGCTGTTGACTGTTAGAGAAAATCCCATTATTGTTGATTGCTATGTGAAATAACAGATCTGCCAGTGTTATTTTGGCACGTATAAAGGGTCTGTCTTCAGCAGCCGCTGTGGCTTACGGCCACACCACCCTGAGCGCGCCCGATCTCGTCTGATCTCGGAAGCTAAGCAGGGTCGGGCCTGGTTAGTACTTGGATGGGAGACCGCCTGGGAATACCAGGTGCCGTAAGCTTTTTGTCCCCATCTTTCCCTGCCTATCTTACAGCAGCAGAATGCCGCTTCCTCTGTAGTTGAGACAGGGGCACGCCAAAACTACTTTTATTTTGCAGCCTGTATTTCACGCTCTGTTTTTGCACGTCTGTTTTATGTCACGTCGCTTTCGGCAATCGGGTATTAGGCGCTGGAAAGTCACCTCTGTAAAGTCTGCACTGCTGCCAGAATGAATGAGCGCAGTCTGGGTTTTGGGCACAATGACCCAATACGTCGTCCACAAGGACGTGTGGCTCACCGATGTACGTTTTGAGCAATTTCGGACGAAAATGGACTTGGAACAGAGCCAAATGTTTGATCAGGCCATACGGAAAATTCTTGTTGGGTGGAGTAGTTATTTCTTAGTTTTGCTGTTGACTGTTAGAGAAAATCCCCATTATTGTTGATTGCTATGTGAAATAACAGATCTGCCAGTGTTATTTTGGCACGTATAAAGGGTCTGTCTTCAGCAGCCGCTGTGGCTTACGGCCACACCACCCTGAGCGCGCCCGATCTCGTCTGATCTCGGAAGCTAAGCAGGGTCGGGCCTGGTTAGTACTTGGATGGGAGACCGCCTGGGAATACCAGGTGCCGTAAGCTTTTTGTCCCCATCTTTTCCTGCCTATCTTACAGCAGCAGAATGCCGCTTCCTCTGTAGTTGAGACAGGGCACGCCCAAACTACTTTTATTTTGCAGGCCTGTATTTCACGCTCTGTTTTGCACTTCTGTTTTATGTCACGTCGCTTTCGGCAATCGGGTATTAGGCGCTGGAAAGTCACCTCTGTAAAGTCTGCACTGCTGCCGAATGAATGAGCGCAGTCTGGGTTTTGGGCACAATGACCCAATACGTCGTCCACAAGGACGTGTGGCTCACCGATGTACGTTTTGAGCAATTTCGGACGAAAATGGACTTGGAACAGAGCCAAATGTTTGATCAGGCCATACGGAAAATTCTTGTTGGGTGGAGTAGTTATTTCTTAGTTTTGCTGTTGACTGTTAGAGAAAATCCCCATTATTGTTGATTGCTATGTGAAATAACAGATCTGCCAGTGTTATTTTGGCACGTATAAAGGGTCTGTCTTCAGCAGCCGCTGTGGCTTACGGCCACACCACCCTGAGCGCGCCCGATCTCGTCTGATCTCGGAAGCTAAGCAGGGTCGGGCCTGGTTAGTAC
>NW_026117708.1:0-10000 GCF_001640805.2 Lates calcarifer
CGTCGCTTTCGGCAATCGGGTATTAGGCGCTGGAAAGTCACCTCTGTAAAGTCTGCACTGCTGCCGAATGAATGAGCGCAGTCTGGGTTTTGGGCACAATGACCCAATACGTCGCCACAAGGACGTGGCTCACCGATGTACGTTTTGAGCAATTTCGGACGAAAATGGACTTGGAACAGAGCCAAATGTTTGATCAGGCCATACGGAAAATTCTTGTTGGGTGGAGTAGTTATTTCTTAGTTTTGCTGTTGACTGTTAGAGAAAATCCCCATTATTGTTGATTGCTATGTGAAATAACAGATCTGCCAGTGTTATTTTGGCACGTATAAAGGGTCTGTCTTCAGCAGCCGCTGTGGCTTACGGCCACACCACCCTGAGCGCGCCCGATCTCGTCTGATCTCGGAAGCTAAGCAGGGTCGGGCCTGGTTAGTACTTGGATGGGAGACCGCCTGGGAATACCAGGTGCCGTAAGCTTTTTGTCCCCATCTTTTCCTGCCTATCTTACAGCAGCAGAATGCCGCTTCCTCTGTAGTTGAGACAGGGCACGCCCAAACTACTTTTATTTTGCAGCCTGTATTTCACGCTCTGTTTTGCACTTCTGTTTTATGTCACGTCGCTTTCGGCAATCGGGTATTAGGCGCTGGAAAGTCACCTCTGTAAAGTCTGCACTGCTGCCGAATGAATGAGCGCAGTCTGGGTTTTGGCACAATGACCCAATACGTCGTCCACAAGGACGTGTGGCTCACCGATGTACGTTTTGAGCAATTTCGGACGAAAATGGACTTGGAACAGAGCCAAATGTTTGATCAGGCCATACGGAAAATTCTTGTTGGGTGGAGTAGTTATTTCTTAGTTTTGCTGTTGACTGTTAGAGAAAATCCCCATTATTGTTGATTGCTATGTGAAATAACAGATCTGCCAGTGTTATTTTGGCACGTATAAAGGGTCTGTCTTCAGCAGCCGCTGTGGCTTACGGCCACACCACCCTGAGCGCGCCCGATCTCGTCTGATCTCGGAAGCTAAGCAGGGTCGGGCCTGGTTAGTACTTGGATGGGAGACCGCCTGGGAATACCAGGTGCCGTAAGCTTTTTGTCCCCATCTTTTCCTGCCTATCTTACAGCAGCAGAATGCCGCTTCCTCTGTAGTTGAGACAGGGCACGCCCAAACTACTTTTATTTTGCAGCCTGTATTTCACGCTCTGTTTTGCACTTCTGTTTTATGTCACGTCGCTTTCGGCAATCGGGTATTAGGCGCTGGAAAGTCACCTCTGTAAAGTCTGCACTGCTGCCGAATGAATGAGCGCAGTCTGGGTTTTGGGCACAATGACCCAATACGTCGTCCACAAGGACGTGTGGCTCACCGATGTACGTTTTGAGCAATTTCGGACGAAAATGGACTTGGAACAGAGCCAAATGTTTGATCAGGCCATACGGAAAATTCTTGTTGGGTGGAGTAGTTATTTCTTAGTTTTGCTGTTGACTGTTAGAGAAAATCCCCATTATTGTTGATTGCTATGTGAAATAACAGATCTGCCAGTGTTATTTTGGCACGTATAAAGGGTCTGTCTTCAGCAGCCGCTGTGGCTTACGGCCACACCACCCTGAGCGCGCCCGATCTCGTCTGATCTCGGAAGCTAAGCAGGGTCGGGCCTGGTTAGTACTTGGATGGGAGACCGCCTGGGAATACCAGGTGCCGTAAGCTTTTTGTCCCCATCTTTTCCTGCCTATCTTACAGCAGCAGAATGCCGCTTCCTCTGTAGTTGAGACAGGGCACGCCAAAACTACTTTTATTTTGCAGCCTGTATTTCACGCTCTGTTTTGCACTTCTGTTTTATGTCACGTCGCTTTCGGCAATCGGGTATTAGGCGCTGGAAAGTCACCTCTGTAAAGTCTGCACTGCTGCCGAATGAATGAGCGCAGTCTGGGTTTTGGGCACAATGACCCAATACGTCGTCCACAAGGACGTGTGGCTCACCGATGTACGTTTTGAGCAATTTCGGACGAAAATGGACTTGGAACAGAGCCAAATGTTTGATCAGGCCATACGGAAAATTCTTGTTGGGTGGAGTAGTTATTTCTTAGTTTTGCTGTTGACTGTTAGAGAAAATCCCCATTATTGTTGATTGCTATGTGAAATAACAGATCTGCCAGTGTTATTTTGGCACGTATAAAGGGTCTGTCTTCAGCAGCCGCTGTGGCTTACGGCCACACCACCCTGAGCGCGCCCGATCTCGTCTGATCTCGGAAGCTAAGCAGGGTCGGGCCTGGTTAGTACTTGGATGGGAGACCGCCTGGGAATACCAGGTGCCGTAAGCTTTTTGTCCCCATCTTTTCCTGCCTATCTTACAGCAGCAGAATGCCGCTTCCTCTGTAGTTGAGACAGGGCACGCCAAAACTACTTTTATTTTGCAGCCTGTATTTCACGCTCTGTTTTGCACTTCTGTTTTATGTCACGTCGCTTTCGGCAATCGGGTATTAGGCGCTGGAAAGTCACCTCTGTAAAGTCTGCACTGCTGCCGAATGAATGAGCGCAGTCTGGGTTTTGGGCACAATGACCCAATACGTCGTCCACAAGGACGTGTGGCTCACCGATGTACGTTTTGAGCAATTTCGGACGAAAATGGACTTGGAACAGAGCCAAATGTTTGATCAGGCCATACGGAAAATTCTTGTTGGGTGGAGTAGTTATTTCTTAGTTTTGCTGTTGACTGTTAGAGAAAATCCCCATTATTGTTGATTGCTATGTGAAATAACAGATCTGCCAGTGTTATTTTGGCACGTATAAAGGGTCTGTCTTCAGCAGCCGCTGTGGCTTACGGCCACACCACCCTGAGCGCGCCCGATCTCGTCTGATCTCGGAAGCTAAGCAGGGTCGGGCCTGGTTAGTACTTGGATGGGAGACCGCCTGGGAATACCAGGTGCCGTAAGCTTTTTGTCCCCATCTTTTCCTGCCTATCTTACAGCAGCAGAATGCCGCTTCCTCTGTAGTTGAGACAGGGCACGCCAAACTACTTTTATTTTGCAGCCTGTATTTCACGCTCTGTTTTGCACTTCTGTTTTATGTCACGTCGCTTTCGGCAATCGGGTATTAGGCGCTGGAAAGTCACCTCTGTAAAGTCTGCACTGCTGCCGAATGAATGAGCGCAGTCTGGGTTTTGGGCACAATGACCCAATACGTCGTCCACAAGGACGTGTGGCTCACCGATGTACGTTTTGAGCAATTTCGGACGAAAATGGACTTGGAACAGAGCCAAATGTTTGATCAGGCCATACGGAAAATTCTTGTTGGGTGGAGTAGTTATTTCTTAGTTTTGCTGTTGACTGTTAGAGAAAATCCCCATTATTGTTGATTGCTATGTGAAATAACAGATCTGCCAGTGTTATTTTGGCACGTATAAAGGGTCTGTCTTCAGCAGCCGCTGTGGCTTACGGCCACACCACCCTGAGCGCGCCCGATCTCGTCTGATCTCGGAAGCTAAGCAGGGTCGGGCCTGGTTAGTACTTGGATGGGAGACCGCCTGGGAATACCAGGTGCCGTAAGCTTTTTGTCCCCATCTTTTCCTGCCTATCTTACAGCAGCAGAATGCCGCTTCCTCTGTAGTTGAGACAGGGCACGCCCAAACTACTTTTATTTTGCAGCCTGTATTTCACGCTCTGTTTTGCACTTCTGTTTTATGTCACGTCGCTTTCGGCAATCGGGTATTAGGCGCTGGAAAGTCACCTCTGTAAAGTCTGCACTGCTGCCGAATGAATGAGCGCAGTCTGGGTTTTGGGCACAATGACCCAATACGTCGTCCACAAGGACGTGTGGCTCACCGATGTACGTTTTGAGCAATTTCGGACGAAAATGGACTTGGAACAGAGCCAAATGTTTGATCAGGCCATACGGAAAATTCTTGTTGGGTGGAGTAGTTATTTCTTAGTTTTGCTGTTGACTGTTAGAGAAAATCCCCATTATTGTTGATTGCTATGTGAAATAACAGATCTGCCAGTGTTATTTTGGCACGTATAAAGGGTCTGTCTTCAGCAGCCGCTGTGGCTTACGGCCACACCACCCTGAGCGCGCCCGATCTCGTCTGATCTCGGAAGCTAAGCAGGGTCGGGCCTGGTTAGTACTTGGATGGGAGACCGCCTGGGAATACCAGGTGCCGTAAGCTTTTTGTCCCCATCTTTTCCTGCCTATCTTACAGCAGCAGAATGCCGCTTCCTCTGTAGTTGAGACAGGGCACGCCCAAACTACTTTTATTTTGCAGCCTGTATTTCACGCTCTGTTTTGCACTTCTGTTTTATGTCACGTCGCTTTCGGCAATCGGGTATTAGGCGCTGGAAAGTCACCTCTGTAAAGTCTGCACTGCTGCCGAATGAATGAGCGCAGTCTGGGTTTTGGGCACAATGACCCAATACGTCGTCCACAAGGACGTGTGGCTCACCGATGTACGTTTTGAGCAATTTCGGACGAAAATGGACTTGGAACAGAGCCAAATGTTTGATCAGGCCATACGGAAAATTCTTGTTGGGTGGAGTAGTTATTTCTTAGTTTTGCTGTTGACTGTTAGAGAAAATCCCCATTATTGTTGATTGCTATGTGAAATAACAGATCTGCCAGTGTTATTTTGGCACGTATAAAGGGTCTGTCTTCAGCAGCCGCTGTGGCTTACGGCCACACCACCCTGAGCGCGCCCGATCTCGTCTGATCTCGGAAGCTAAGCAGGGTCGGGCCTGGTTAGTACTTGGATGGGAGACCGCCTGGGAATACCAGGTGCCGTAAGCTTTTTGTCCCCATCTTTTCCTGCCTATCTTACAGCAGCAGAATGCCGCTTCCTCTGTAGTTGAGACAGGGCACGCCAAACTACTTTTATTTTGCAGCCTGTATTTCACGCTCTGTTTTGCACTTCTGTTTTATGTCACGTCGCTTTCGGCAATCGGGTATTAGGCGCTGGAAAGTCACCTCTGTAAAGTCTGCACTGCTGCCGAATGAATGAGCGCAGTCTGGGTTTTGGGCACAATGACCCAATACGTCGTCCACAAGGACGTGTGGCTCACCGATGTACGTTTTGAGCAATTTCGGACGAAAATGGACTTGGAACAGAGCCAAATGTTTGATCAGGCCATACGGAAAATTCTTGTTGGGTGGAGTAGTTATTTCTTAGTTTTGCTGTTGACTGTTAGAGAAAATCCCCATTATTGTTGATTGCTATGTGAAATAACAGATCTGCCAGTGTTATTTTGGCACGTATAAAGGGTCTGTCTTCAGCAGCCGCTGTGGCTTACGGCCACACCACCCTGAGCGCGCCCGATCTCGTCTGATCTCGGAAGCTAAGCAGGGTCGGGCCTGGTTAGTACTTGGATGGGAGACCGCCTGGGAATACCAGGTGCCGTAAGCTTTTTGTCCCCATCTTTTCCTGCCTATCTTACAGCAGCAGAATGCCGCTTCCTCTGTAGTTGAGACAGGGCACGCCAAAACTACTTTTATTTTGCAGCCTGTATTTCACGCTCTGTTTTGCACTTCTGTTTTATGTCACGTCGCTTTCGGCAATCGGGTATTAGGCGCTGGAAAGTCACCTCTGTAAAGTCTGCACTGCTGCCGAATGAATGAGCGCAGTCTGGGTTTTGGGCACAATGACCCAATACGTCGTCCACAAGGACGTGTGGCTCACCGATGTACGTTTTGAGCAATTTCGGACGAAAATGGACTTGGAACAGAGCCAAATGTTTGATCAGGCCATACGGAAAATTCTTGTTGGGTGGAGTAGTTATTTCTTAGTTTTGCTGTTGACTGTTAGAGAAAATCCCCATTATTGTTGATTGCTATGTGAAATAACAGATCTGCCAGTGTTATTTTGGCACGTATAAAGGGTCTGTCTTCAGCAGCCGCTGTGGCTTACGGCCACACCACCCTGAACACGCCTACAGGTGAAGCAGTGCAGTGTGGGAGCTTGTGAAAATAGCTTGTGAGGTTTTTTGGTTTTTTTGGTTTAATAGAACTATATCTGGCTTTTTGCTTTTTTTTCTTTTTTACTGAGAGTGTCATCCCCAGACAGCGGCTGCTGTTTGGGGAATTTCCCCTTTAAGTTTCGTTTTTACGGCATGACGATGGAGAAGAGACCGGAGAGAGAGACGAGACATGTGGACGGCGGAGACAAAGGAGGAAGAATCTATGAGAGACAGCTGACTTTATTAGCAGAGATCGATGGGGAGGACAATATAACAATGATGGAGCTGCTGAGAAAAGTAAAAGAAGAGTGTGGTGAAGTAATCGGCTGTAGATTCAAGTCACTGAAGTCTTATGAATTAACAATGAAGGACGCACGAGGAAAAGAAAAGCTGATGGATGGACTTAAGATTAAAGACAGCCGGATAATGGGAAAGGAGCTAGGAAACGACGAGTTGGTCGTTTCTTTTATTAATTTGCCGACGTATATTGAAGACGAGGAGATTTTGGAGAAACTGAAAGAGTGGGGAGTGAAGGCGATCTCCCCGATTAAGCGGCGGATGTGGCCGGGAACATCAATTGCCGATGGGACAAGATTTATGAAAGTGAAATTCACTGAGACTGTTAAATCACTGCCGTACTCAACAAAGTTTGAGACAGTTGGGGGTTCTGAGCATTTTAGGGTCATTCATGATCGGCAAATAAAAGTGTGCCGACTCTGCATCCGACCGGGGCATGTAGTGAGAGACTGCCCGACGTTTAAATGTTTCAAATGTGGGAACCAAGGACACTATGCCCGAGAATGTGTGGTGACGGAGAGATGCCAGGATTGCAGAGAGAAAGTGACTCTGTGTATATGTGGGGCATCGGCTGCTTTCAGAGGAGAGATTCCCTACTCTGACATCTCGTCTAGCAGAGGGGACCTGGTGGAGGAGGTGGAAGATCCGACGGGGGAGAGGGAGGAGGAGTTGGCGGAGGCGGCGGATGAGCTGACGGAAGAGAGGGAGGAGGTGGAGATCGGTGGCGGGCGAATCTGGTCGCTGGAAGCGGAGGAGTTGGACAGCAGTCTCGAAGATGCTGGCTCGAGGATAACTGCGGTCAGCGAGGACGCAGGAGATGAGAGAGATCGATTAGGTGAGAAAACTGGAGGAGGAGGGGCGTGTGTTGTAGACGAGAGAGACGGCCATGTGCGCTCTTCTCAGCTGAGCGCAGGCAGTACGGAGACGGACGTGAATCTGAGAAGTAGCGGAGAAGAGATGGATATCAGTGAGGACATGATAAGGCAATTGAAAAGGAAGAAGAAAGGGAAAGAGAAGATGAACGTGAAAAAATGAAAGGTATGAATGAAGCTCTGCAGTTATTTCTTTTTTTGTTGTTTCTTTGCATTATGAGCGCTCCAATTAAAATCTCTTCATTTAACTGTAACGGACTTAGAGACATTCGGAAAGCAGAGCAGGTTTTTGCTGGGCTAGACTCAGACATTTTATGTTTACAAGAAACTCATTGGAGCGATGAGCTTATGGACAGAATGAAGGTGATGTGGAGGGGGGATCTCTTTGTGAATCATGGGGGGCAGAGGGAATGTGGAGTGGCAATTTTGACCAAAGAAGGAATTGTGGACAATGTTAAACAAATATTTAAGGATACTAAGGGCAGATTATTAGTTATTGAATTTGAACTGCAAAGTCTTCTGTTTCGTTTGGTAAATGTCTATGCACCTAATATTGAAACAGAGAGAAAAACGTTTTTTGGGAAAATGAAGGGTTTAGTTAAAGGGAACTGTATTTTAGTTGGTGATTTTAATGTATGGTGTACGAGGCTTGATGCATGTAATGTTGCAATATTCAAGAACGATGCATCGAGAACAGTACTTAATAACATCCTGCTGACTGATGATTTGGTTGACGTATGGAGAGAGGATAATCCATATAAAAGAAAATTTTCCAGAAGGCAAATGGTGTTGGGCAGCTTGAAACAAAGTAGGATTGATTTATGTTTAGTTAAAAGAAATGTTGTAAGTTTGGTAGGAAGGATAAGTTATAAGTTTATAGGTTTAAGTGATCATGCCGCCGTGTCCTTTCTCTTGGGTGAAAAAAGGGGTGGGAAGGGAGGAGGATTGTGGTGTTTAAATGCTTCTCTGTTGGAGGAGCCGAAATATAAAAAATGTATTACCGATTGTATAAAGTTTGAAAAAGGAAGTCCGCTGTACGAGGGGAACATCTGTGACTGGTGGGAAATGGTTAAAACTAAATTAAAGAAAATAAGTATCAGATATGCTAAGAGGAGGAGTTTTAGGAAGAAACAAAAGGAGAAAGAGATGACTGATAACTTAGAGAGAGAGGAAGAGAGATTAGAGAGAGATCCAAATTTAGATAGGTCTAAACTGTTGCAACTGCAAAGCGAATTGGAAAAGTTGGAAAAAGAAAAATGCATGGGAGCAATTATAAGGAGCAAGGCTAAGTATGTGGTGGAGGGGGAGAAATCTACAAAGTTTTTTCTAAACCTGGAGAAAAAGAAACAAAGGGGAAATTTTATTGCTGAATTGGAAAATGAAAAAGGTGAGAAAATAAGTGACCTGGTGGGTATTCTTGAGGAGGTTCAAAAGTTTTATATGAAGTTATTTGATAAAGAAAGTATTAATGAAGAATGTGTAGATAGATTGTTGAGTGCTGTGGATGTTCAACTGTCTGATGATGATAAACAGATCTGTGACGCTGACATTACAGTAGAAGAAATAAAAGTGGCGATTGATCAAGCAAAAAAATACAAAAGCCCAGGATCAGACGGGTTAACAAATGAATTCTATAAAACCTTTGCGGATATTTTGGTGCCAATATTGGCGAAACTATATGGGTATATGGAGGAAAGGAAGGTGGTGCCAGAGTCCATAACGAAAGGCATAATCACAATTTTATATAAGAACAAGGGAAATGCACACAAACTGGAGAACTACAGACCACTAAGTTTATTAAATGGTGATTATAAAATATTGGCTAAAGTCTTTGCCAACAGAATTAAGAGGGTGGTAGGAAGTATTATCTCAAATACACAAGGATACAGCATACCGGAGAGAGACATAACAGATACTATTTGTTCTGTTAGGGATGTGGTGGGGCATATGAATAAAGAAGATGAGGGGGGAGTTCTTTTAAGTGTGGATTTAAACAAAGCCTTTGACAGAGTGGAACATGACTACTTATGGCAAACAATGTATAAATTTGGGTTCGGTGAAAGACTGGTGTCATGGTTAAAACTGCTCTATGATAATGCAAAAAGTTGCGTCAAAGTGAATGGGGTGCTTACAGAAGTATTTGCTTTGAGGAGATCTATAAGACAGGGGTGCCCTCTGTCTGCTATACTGTATAGTATTTCCGCGGAGCCGTTTGCGGCCTTTGTTAAGAAAGATACAAGAATAAGCAGTGTCGATATTCCTTTTGGTAAAAAAAGTTTAATATATCAGTATGCGGATGATACAAGTATTACTGTAAAAGATTTGGAGAGTGTGAATTATGTGTTGGAAGATTTAAGACTGTATGAGAAGGCATCGGGAGCTAAGATTAATGTAGAAAAGTCGGAAATAATGTTCTTTGGTAAAGTAAATAAAGAGAAGGTTGGGGTGCCGTTTAAAGTTAGGGAGGATTTTATAAAGATTTTAGGAATAAATATAGGAACTAAGGAAAAGGAAGCCAGGGATGAGACCTGGACAGGTGTTTTGAATAAGATCAAAAATACATTAAATTACTGGAAGCTAAGACAGCTAAAATTGAAGGGCAAGGTGATAGTGGTAAATACTTTGCTATTGTCAAAAATAAATTATGTTTTAGGTGTTTTAGATTTGCCGGATTGGGTTTTTAAAGATTTGAATAACATGATAAGCAACTTTATATGGGGAGGGAAAAATGTAAGAATTGCTATGAAAACACTGATTGGTAAGGTGAAGAGCGGTGGGCTAAATCTGCTAGATATAAAAGCAAAAAAAAGTGCAATAAGAATCAAAATGGTACAGAAATTCTTGTATGGGGAAATAGAGTATGGTTGGAAAGTGTTTTTTAAGCAGTTTTTATTTGAT
>NW_026117708.1:15000-18045 GCF_001640805.2 Lates calcarifer
TTGGCACGTATAAAGGGTCTGTCTTCAGCAGCCGCTGTGGCTTACGGCCACACCACCCTGAGCGCGCCCGATCTCGTCTGATCTCGGAAGCTAAGCAGGGTCGGGCCTGGTTAGTACTTGGATGGGAGACCGCCTGGGAATACCAGGTGCCGTAAGCTTTTTGTCCCCATCTTTTCCTGCCTATCTTACAGCAGCAGAATGCCGCTTCCTCTGTAGTTGAGACAGGGCACGCCCAAAACTACTTTTATTTTGCAGCCTGTATTTCACGCTCTGTTTTGCACTTCTGTTTTATGTCACGTCGCTTTCGGCAATCGGGTATTAGGCGCTGGAAAGTCACCTCTGTAAAGTCTGCACTGCTGCCGAATGAATGAGCGCAGTCTGGGTTTTGGGCACAATGACCCAATACGTCGTCCACAAGGACGTGTGGCTCACCGATGTACGTTTTGAGCAATTTCGGACGAAAATGGACTTGGAACAGAGCCAAATGTTTGATCAGGCCATACGGAAAATTCTTGTTGGGTGGAGTAGTTATTTCTTAGTTTTGCTGTTGACTGTTAGAGAAAATCCCCATTATTGTTGATTGCTATGTGAAATAACAGATCTGCCAGTGTTATTTTGGCACGTATAAAGGGTCTGTCTTCAGCAGCCGCTGTGGCTTACGGCCACACCACCCTGAGCGCGCCCGATCTCGTCTGATCTCGGAAGCTAAGCAGGGTCGGGCCTGGTTAGTACTTGGATGGGAGACCGCCTGGGAATACCAGGTGCCGTAAGCTTTTTGTCCCCATCTTTTCCTGCCTATCTTACAGCAGCAGAATGCCGCTTCCTCTGTAGTTGAGACAGGGCACGCCAAAACTACTTTTATTTTGCAGCCTGTATTTCACGCTCTGTTTTGCACTTCTGTTTTATGTCACGTCGCTTTCGGCAATCGGGTATTAGGCGCTGGAAAGTCACCTCTGTAAAGTCTGCACTGCTGCCGAATGAATGAGCGCAGTCTGGGTTTTGGGCACAATGACCCAATACGTCGTCCACAAGGACGTGTGGCTCACCGATGTACGTTTTGAGCAATTTCGGACGAAAATGGACTTGGAACAGAGCCAAATGTTTGATCAGGCCATACGGAAAATTCTTGTTGGGTGGAGTAGTTATTTCTTAGTTTTGCTGTTGACTGTTAGAGAAAATCCCCATTATTGTTGATTGCTATGTGAAATAACAGATCTGCCAGTGTTATTTTGGCACGTATAAAGGGTCTGTCTTCAGCAGCCGCTGTGGCTTACGGCCACACCACCCTGAGCGCGCCCGATCTCGTCTGATCTCGGAAGCTAAGCAGGGTCGGGCCTGGTTAGTACTTGGATGGGAGACCGCCTGGGAATACCAGGTGCCGTAAGCTTTTTGTCCCCATCTTTTCCTGCCTATCTTACAGCAGCAGAATGCCGCTTCCTCTGTAGTTGAGACAGGGCACGCCAAAACTACTTTTATTTTGCAGCCTGTATTTCACGCTCTGTTTTGCACTTCTGTTTTATGTCACGTCGCTTTCGGCAATCGGGTATTAGGCGCTGGAAAGTCACCTCTGTAAAGTCTGCACTGCTGCCGAATGAATGAGCGCAGTCTGGGTTTTGGGCACAATGACCCAATACGTCGTCCACAAGGACGTGTGGCTCACCGATGTACGTTTTGAGCAATTTCGGACGAAAATGGACTTGGAACAGAGCCAAATGTTTGATCAGGCCATACGGAAAATTCTTGTTGGGTGGAGTAGTTATTTCTTAGTTTTGCTGTTGACTGTTAGAGAAAATCCCCATTATTGTTGATTGCTATGTGAAATAACAGATCTGCCAGTGTTATTTTGGCACGTATAAAGGGTCTGTCTTCAGCAGCCGCTGTGGCTTACGGCCACACCACCCTGAGCGCGCCGATCTCGTCTGATCTCGGAAGCTAAGCAGGGTCGGGCCTGGTTAGTACTTGGATGGGAGACCGCCTGGGAATACCAGGTGCCGTAAGCTTTTTGTCCCCATCTTTTCCTGCCTATCTTACAGCAGCAGAATGCCGCTTCCTCTGTAGTTGAGACAGGGCACGCCAAAACTACTTTTATTTTGCAGCCTGTATTTCACGCTCTGTTTTGCACTTCTGTTTTATGTCACGTCGCTTTCGGCAATCGGGTATTAGGCGCTGGAAAGTCACCTCTGTAAAGTCTGCACTGCTGCCGAATGAATGAGCGCAGTCTGGGTTTTGGGCACAATGACCCAATACGTCGTCCACAAGGACGTGTGGCTCACCGATGTACGTTTTGAGCAATTTCGGACGAAAATGGACTTGGAACAGAGCCAAATGTTTGATCAGGCCATACGGAAAATTCTTGTTGGGTGGAGTAGTTATTTCTTAGTTTTGCTGTTGACTGTTAGAGAAAATCCCATTATTGTTGATTGCTATGTGAAATAACAGATCTGCCAGTGTTATTTTGGCACGTATAAAGGGTCTGTCTTCAGCAGCCGCTGTGGCTTACGGCCACACCACCCTGAGCGCGCCCGATCTCGTCTGATCTCGGAAGCTAAGCAGGGTCGGGCCTGGTTAGTACTTGGATGGGAGACCGCCTGGGAATACCAGGTGCCGTAAGCTTTTTGTCCCATCTTTTCCTGCCTATCTTACAGCAGCAGAATGCCGCTTCCTCTGTAGTTGAGACAGGGCACGCCAAAAACTACTTTTATTTTGCAGCCTGTATTTCACGCTCTGTTTTGCACTTCTGTTTTATGTCACGTCGCTTTCGGCAATCGGGTATTAGGCGCTGGAAAGTCACCTCTGTAAAGTCTGCACTGCTGCCGAATGAATGAGCGCAGTCTGGGTTTTGGGCACAATGACCCAATACGTCGTCCACAAGGACGTGTGGCTCACCGATGTACGTTTTGAGCAATTTCGGACGAAAATGGACTTGGAACAGAGCCAAATGTTTTGATCAGGCCATACGGAAAATTCTTGTTGGGTGGAGTAGTTATTTCTTAGTTTTGCTGTTGACTGTTAGAGAAAATCCCCATTATTGTTGATTGCTATGTG
>NW_026117709.1:0-10000 GCF_001640805.2 Lates calcarifer
GTCCCCATCTTTCCTGCCTATCTTACAGCAGCAGAATGCCGGCTTCCTCTGTAGTTGAGACAGGGCACGCCAAAACTACTTTTATTTTGCAGCCTGTATTTCACGCTCTGTTTTGCACTTCTGTTTTATGTCACGTCGCTTTCGGCAGTCGGGTATTAGGCGCTGGAAAGTCACCCTCTGTAAAGTCTGCACTGCTGCCGAATGAATGAGCGCAGTCTGGGTTTTGGGCACAATGACCCAATACGTCGTCCACAAGGACGTGTGGCTCACCGATGTACGTTTTGAGCAATTTCGGACGAAAATGGACTTGGAACAGAGCCAAATGTTTGATCAGGCCATACGGAAAATTCTTGTTGGGTGGAGTAGTTATTTCTTAGTTTTGCTGTTGACTGTTAGAGAAAATCCCCATTATTGTTGATTGCTATGTGAAATAACAGATCTGCCAGTGTTATTTTTGGCACGTATAAAGGGTCTGTCTTCAGCAGCCGCTGTGGCTTACGGCCACACCACCCTGAACACGCCTACAGGTGAAGCAGTGCAGTGTGGGAGCTTGTGAAAATAGCTTGTGAGGTTTTTTGGTTTTTTTGTTTTAATAGAACTATATCTGGCTTTTTGCTTTTTTTTTCTTTTTTTACTGAGAGTGTCATCCCCAGACAGCGGCTGCTGTTTGGGGAATTTCCCCTTTAAGTTTCGTTTTTACGGCATGACGATGGAGAAGAGACCGGAGAGAGAGACGAGACATGTGGACGGCGGAGACAAAGGAGGAAGAATCTATGAGAGACAGCTGACTTTATTAGCAGAGATCGATGGGGAGGACAATATAACAATGATGGAGCTGCTGAGAAAAGTAAAAGAAGAGTGTGGTGAAGTAATCGGCTGTAGATTCAAGTCACTGAAGTCTTATGAATTAACAATGAAGGACGCACGAGGAAAAGAAAAGCTGATGGATGGACTTAAGATTAAAGACAGCCGGATAATGGGAAAGGAGCTAGGAAACGACGAGTTGGTCGTTTCTTTTATTAATTTGCCGACGTATATTGAAGACGAGGAGATTTTGGAGAAACTGAAAGAGTGGGGAGTGAAGGCGATCTCCCCGATTAAGCGGCGGATGTGGCCGGGAACATCAATTGCCGATGGGACAAGATTTATGAAAGTGAAATTCACTGAGACTGTTAAATCACTGCCGTACTCAACAAAGTTTGAGACAGTTGGGGGTTCTGAGCATTTTAGGGTCATTCATGATCGGCAAATAAAAGTGTGCCGACTCTGCATCCGACCGGGGCATGTAGTGAGAGACTGCCCGACGTTTAAATGTTTCAAATGTGGGAACCAAGGACACTATGCCCGAGAATGTGTGGTGACGGAGAGATGCCAGGATTGCAGAGAGAAAGTGACTCTGTGTATATGTGGGGCATCGGCTGCTTTCAGAGGAGAGATTCCCTACTCTGACATCTCGTCTAGCAGAGGGGACCTGGTGGAGGAGGTGGAAGATCCGACGGGGGAGAGGGAGGAGGAGTTGGCGGAGGCGGCGGATGAGCTGACGGAAGAGAGGGAGGAGGTGGAGATCGGTGGCGGGCGAATCTGGTCGCTGGAAGCGGAGGAGTTGGACAGCAGTCTCGAAGATGCTGGCTCGAGGATAACTGCGGTCAGCGAGGACGCAGGAGATGAGAGAGATCGATTAGGTGAGAAAACTGGAGGAGGAGGGGCGTGTGTTGTAGACGAGAGAGACGGCCATGTGCGCTCTTCTCAGCTGAGCGCAGGCAGTACGGAGACGGACGTGAATCTGAGAAGTAGCGGAGAAGAGATGGATATCAGTGAGGACATGATAAGGCAATTGAAAAGGAAGAAGAAAGGGAAAGAGAAGATGAACGTGAAAAAATGAAAGGTATGAATGAAGCTCTGCAGTTATTTCTTTTTTTGTTGTTTCTTTGCATTATGAGCGCTCCAATTAAAATCTCTTCATTTAACTGTAACGGACTTAGAGACATTCGGAAAGCAGAGCAGGTTTTTGCTGGGCTAGACTCAGACATTTTATGTTTACAAGAAACTCATTGGAGCGATGAGCTTATGGACAGAATGAAGGTGATGTGGAGGGGGGATCTCTTTGTGAATCATGGGGGGCAGAGGGAATGTGGAGTGGCAATTTTGACCAAAGAAGGAATTGTGGACAATGTTAAACAAATATTTAAGGATACTAAGGGCAGATTATTAGTTATTGAATTTGAACTGCAAAGTCTTCTGTTTCGTTTGGTAAATGTCTATGCACCTAATATTGAAACAGAGAGAAAAACGTTTTTTGGGAAAATGAAGGGTTTAGTTAAAGGAAACTGTATTTTAGTTGGTGATTTTAATGTATGGTGTACGAGGCTTGATGCATGTAATGTTGCAATATTCAAGAACGATGCATCGAGAACAGTACTTAATAACATCCTGCTGACTGATGATTTGGTTGACGTATGGGAGAGAGGATAATCCATATAAAAGAAATTTTCCAGAAGGCAAATGGTGTTGGGCAGCTTGAAACAAAGTAGGATTGATTTATGTTTAGTTAAAAGAAATGTTGTAAGTTTGGTAGGAAGGATAAGTTATAAGTTTATAGGTTAAGTGATCATGCCGCCGTGTCCTTTCTCTTGGGTGAAAAAAGGGGTGGGAAGGGAGGAGGATTGTGGTGTTTAAATGCTTCTCTGTTGGAGGAGCCGAAATATAAAAAATGTATTACCGATTGTATAAAGTTTGAAAAAGGAAGTCCGCTGTACGAGGGGAACATCTGTGACTGGTGGGAAATGGTTTAAAACTAAATTAAAGAAAATAAGTATCAGATATGCTAAGAGGAGGAGTTTTAGGAAGAAACAAAAGGAGAAAGAGATGACTGATAACTTAGAGAGAGAGGAAGAGAGATTAGAGAGAGATCCAAATTTAGATAGGTCTAAACTGTTGCAACTGCAAAGCGAATTGGAAAATTTGGAAAAAGAAAAATGCATGGGAGCAATTATAAGGAGCAAGGCTAAGTATGTGGTGGAGGGGGAGAAATCTACAAAGTTTTTTCTAAACCTGGAGAAAAAGAAAACAAAGGGGAAATTTTATTGCTGAATTGGAAAATGAAAAAGGTGAGAAAATAAGTGACCTGGTGGGTATTCTTGAGGAGGTTCAAAAGTTTTATATGAAGTTATTTGATAAAGAAAGTATTAATGAAGAATGTGTAGATAGATTGTTGAGTGCTGTGGATGTTCAACTGTCTGATGATGATAAACAGATCTGTGACGCTGACATTACAGTAGAAGAAATAAAAGTGGCGATTGATCAAGCAAAAAAAATACAAAAGCCCAGGATCAGACGGGTTAACAAATGAATTCTATAAAACCTTTGCGGATTATTTTGGTGCCAATATTGCGCGAAACTATATGGGCATATGGAGGAAAGGAAGGTGGTGCCAGAGTCCATAACGAAAGGCATAATCACAATTTTATATAAGAACAAGGGAAATGCACACAAACTGGAGAACTACAGACCACTAAGTTTATTAAATGGTGATTATAAAATATTGGCTAAAGTCTTTGCCAACAGAATTAAGAGGGTGGTAGGAAGTATTATCTCAAATACACAAGGATACAGGCATACCGGAGAGAGACATAACAGATACTATTTGTTCTGTTAGGGATGTGGTGGGGCATATGAATAAAGAAGATGAGGGGGGAGTTCTTTTAGTTGTGGATTTAAATAAAGCCTTTGACAGAGTGAACATGACTACTTATGGCAAACAATGTATAAATTTGGGTTTTCGGTGAAAGACTGGTGTCATGGTTAAAACTGCTCTATGATAATGCAAAAGTTGCGTCAAAGTGAATGGGGTGCTTACAGAAGTATTTGCTTTGAGGAGATCTATAAGACAGGGGTGCCCTTCTGTCTGCTATACTGTATAGTATTTCCGCGGAGCCGTTTGCGCCTTTGTTAAGAAAGATACAAGAATAAGCAGTGTCGATATTCCCTTTTGGTAAAAAAAGTTTAATATATCAGTATGCGGATGATACAAGTATTACTGTAAAAGATTCTGGAGAGTGTGAATTATGTGTTGGAAGATTTAAGACTGTATGAGAAGGCATCGGGAGCTAAGATTAATGTAGAAAAGTCGGAAATAATGTTCTTTGGTAAAGTAAATAAAGAGAAGGTTGGGGTGCCGTTTAAAGTTAGGGAGGATTTTATAAAGATTTTAGGAATAAATATAGGAACTAAGGAAAAGGAAGCCAGGGATGAGACCTGGACAGGTGTTTTGAATAAGATCAAAAAATACATTAAATTACTGGAAGCTAAGACAGCTAAAATTGAAGGGCAAGGTGATAGTGGTAAATACTTTGTTATTGTCAAAAATAAATTATGTTTTAGGTGTTTTAGATTTGCCGGATTGGGTTTTTAAAGATTTGAATAACATGATAAGCAACTTTATATGGGGAGGGAAAAATGTAAGAATTGCTATGAAAACACTGATTGGTAAGGTGAAGAGCGGTGGGCTAAATCTACTAGATATAAAAGCAAAAAAAAGTGCAATAAGAATCAAAATGGTACAGAAATTCTTGTATGGGGAAATAGAGTATGGTTGGAAAGTGTTTTTTAAGCAGTTTTTATTTGATAGTGGAGGATGCGGGCAGGCGGGGATCTTTATGTGTTTAACAAAGGGATGTGTGGATAAATTGCCATTGTTTTATAAGGAGGTGTTTGGAGATTGGGCGGGGTTCTTACAGAAAAAAGTGGTGTATGATTGTAAGGATATGAATCAAGTTATTCAGCAGCCTATATTTCTCAATCCCAAAGTAATCGACAAGGGGACCATGTTGCAAAATGAAAAGTTTGTTCTGGCTGGGATAAGACAGTTTAAAGACATTGCATATGAGTATGTACCGGGCTTATTACCAGCGAGAGCCATATATGATTGTATAATGGAGTGGGATGAGGATGTTAAAAGGGCTGCTGTGGACAATATGTATGATAAAATCAAAAGAAGCATGCCTGTTAACTGGATGAAAATCATTGACAAGCAAACAGTTAGGCTAGAAAGGTGCAACATGCCTGAGTTCTTTGTCAATTGTGGCGGGATGAGGAAGAATTTTAATGGTATAAAGCTGAAGGTGATTTATGAGGCAATGTTGGAGAAGGAATTTAAAACACCTGCGGCGGAGGAAATGTGGAGGATATATATGTCGGACATGGATGTTAAAAAAATATGGGTAAATTTAAATGTGAGATATAATAGTCCAGAATGTGAAGATCTGGATTTTAAAATCAGACACAATAGAATATATACTAATGTGGTCCTGCATCAAGTGAATAAGGAGGTAAAGAGGGAGTGTGATGTTTGTGGTTTGGAACCTGAAAATTTGTTGCACTTGTTTTTAAAATGTATAGAGGTGAGAGAATTTCACAAAAAATTAGAGGTATGGGTGAGAAAGAATTGGAAGATGGGGATTTTGGATGGGAGGGATTGGAGGTGCATCTTTTTGTTTGGGCTGGAAAAAAAGAAGAGTGGTTTTAAAACAAATCTAGTTAACATAATGTTAAGTTTAGCGAGATATGCAATTTGGTGTCGAAGGAATTATGCACATTTTGAAAAAAAGAAACTGGATGTATGGAAGCTGTTTGTAGTACATGTTAGGAGATATGTGCTTATGATGGCTAATTATTTGGATGAGGATATATTTAAAGAGTGGTTTATAGATGAAAGTATGGTGATTGGGAAGGATGATACTGGAAAGTTGGTGATGTCTTTTTAGGATTCTTTTTGGTTGTATATGTTGCTTTTTATTGTTTTTATGTTCTGACTTTGTGTTTTTTGTCTTTGTTATTATTTGTGGATTTAGTTGTTGTATATACACCTGCGTATATGTCTTGTGTACTTATTTTTTGGGGTTATTGGGAAGTGTATGTTGATTTGAGCAAAGTGTGTGTATATGTGTATATGTGATAAACTTTTGATAATAAAAAAAAAAAAAAAAAAAAAAAAAAAAAAAAAGCACGCCCGATCTCGTCTGATCTCGGAAGCTAAGCAGGGTCGGGCCTGGTTAGTACTTGGATGGGAGACCGCCTGGGAATACCAGGTGCCGTAAGCTTTTTGTCCCCATCTTTTCCTGCCTATCTTACAGCAGCAGAATGCCGCTTCCTCTGTAGTTGAGACAGGGCACGCCAAAACTACTTTTATTTTGCAGCCTGTATTTCACGCTCTGTTTTGCACTTCTGCAATCGGGTATTAGGCGCTGGAAAGTCACCTCTGTAAAGTCTGCATTGCTGCCGAATGAATGAGCGCAGTCCGGGTTTTGGGCACAATGACCCAATACGTCGTCCACAAGTACGTGTGGCTCACCGATGTACGTTTTGAGCAATTTCGGACGAAAATGGACTTGGAACAGAGCCAAATGTTTGATCAGGCCATACGGAAAATTCTTGTTGGGTGGAGTAGTTATTTCTTAGTTTTGCTGTTGACTGTTAGAGAAAATCCCCATTATTGTTGATTGCTATGTGAAATAACAGATCTGCCAGTGTTATTTTGGCACGTATAAAGGGTCTGTCTTCAGCAGCCGCTGTGGCTTACGGCCACACCACCCTGAGCGCGCCCGATCTCGTCTGATCTCGGAAGCTAAGCAGGGTCGGGCCTGGTTAGTACTTGGATGGGAGACCGCCTGGGAATACCAGGTGCCGTAAGCTTTTTGTCCCCATCTTTTCCTGCCTATCTTACAGCAGCAGAATGCCGCTTCCTCTGTAGTTGAGACAGGGCACGCCCAAACTACTTTTATTTTGCAGCCTGTATTTCACGCTCTGTTTTGCACTTCTGTTTTATGTCACGTCGCTTTCGGCAATCGGGTATTAGGCGCTGGAAAGTCACCTCTGTAAAGTCTGCACTGCTGCCGAATGAATGAGCGCAGTCTGGGTTTTGGGCACAATGACCCAATACGTCGTCCACAAGGACGTGTGGCTCACCGATGTACGTTTTGAGCAATTTCGGACGAAAATGGACTTGGAACAGAGCCAAATGTTTGATCAGGCCATACGGAAAATTCTTGTTGGGTGGAGTAGTTATTTCTTAGTTTTGCTGTTGACTGTTAGAGAAAATCCCCATTATTGTTGATTGCTATGTGAAATAACAGATCTGCCAGTGTTATTTTGGCACGTATAAAGGGTCTGTCTTCAGCAGCCGCTGTGGCTTACGGCCACACCACCCTGAGCGCGCCCGATCTCGTCTGATCTCGGAAGCTAAGCAGGGTCGGGCCTGGTTAGTACTTGGATGGGAGACCGCCTGGGAATACCAGGTGCCGTAAGCTTTTTGTCCCCATCTTTTCCTGCCTATCTTACAGCAGCAGAATGCCGCTTCCTCTGTAGTTGAGACAGGGCACGCCAAAACTACTTTTATTTTGCAGCCTGTATTTCACGCTCTGTTTTGCACTTCTGTTTTATGTCACGTCGCTTTCGGCAATCGGGTATTAGGCGCTGGAAAGTCACCTCTGTAAAGTCTGCACTGCTGCCGAATGAATGAGCGCAGTCTGGGTTTTGGGCACAATGACCCAATACGTCGTCCACAAGGACGTGTGGCTCACCGATGTACGTTTTGAGCAATTTCGGACGAAAATGGACTTGGAACAGAGCCAAATGTTTGATCAGGCCATACGGAAAATTCTTGTTGGGTGGAGTAGTTATTTCTTAGTTTTGCTGTTGACTGTTAGAGAAAATCCCCATTATTGTTGATTGCTATGTGAAATAACAGATCTGCCAGTGTTATTTTGGCACGTATAAAGGGTCTGTCTTCAGCAGCCGCTGTGGCTTACGGCCACACCACCCTGAGCGCGCCCGATCTCGTCTGATCTCGGAAGCTAAGCAGGGTCGGGCCTGGTTAGTACTTGGATGGGAGACCGCCTGGGAATACCAGGTGCCGTAAGCTTTTTGTCCCCATCTTTTCCTGCCTATCTTACAGCAGCAGAATGCCGCTTCCTCTGTAGTTGAGACAGGGCACGCCCAAACTACTTTTATTTTGCAGCCTGTATTTCACGCTCTGTTTTGCACTTCTGTTTTATGTCACGTCGCTTTCGGCAATCGGGTATTAGGCGCTGGAAAGTCACCTCTGTAAAGTCTGCACTGCTGCCGAATGAATGAGCGCAGTCTGGGTTTTGGGCACAATGACCCAATACGTCGTCCACAAGGACGTGTGGCTCACCGATGTACGTTTTGAGCAATTTCGGACGAAAATGGACTTGGAACAGAGCCAAATGTTTGATCAGGCCATACGGAAAATTCTTGTTGGGTGGAGTAGTTATTTCTTAGTTTTGCTGTTGACTGTTAGAGAAAATCCCCATTATTGTTGATTGCTATGTGAAATAACAGATCTGCCAGTGTTATTTTGGCACGTATAAAGGGTCTGTCTTCAGCAGCCGCTGTGGCTTACGGCCACACCACCCTGAGCGCGCCCGATCTCGTCTGATCTCGGAAGCTAAGCAGGGTCGGGCCTGGTTAGTACTTGGATGGGAGACCGCCTGGGAATACCAGGTGCCGTAAGCTTTTTGTCCCCATCTTTTCCTGCCTATCTTACAGCAGCAGAATGCCGCTTCCTCTGTAGTTGAGACAGGGCACGCCAAAACTACTTTTATTTTGCAGCCTGTATTTCACGCTCTGTTTTGCACTTCTGTTTTATGTCACGTCGCTTTCGGCAATCGGGTATTAGGCGCTGGAAAGTCACCTCTGTAAAGTCTGCACTGCTGCCGAATGAATGAGCGCAGTCTGGGTTTTGGGCACAATGACCCAATACGTCGTCCACAAGGACGTGTGGCTCACCGATGTACGTTTTGAGCAATTTCGGACGAAAATGGACTTGGAACAGAGCCAAATGTTTGATCAGGCCATACGGAAAATTCTTGTTGGGTGGAGTAGTTATTTCTTAGTTTTGCTGTTGACTGTTAGAGAAAATCCCCATTATTGTTGATTGCTATGTGAAATAACAGATCTGCCAGTGTTATTTTGGCACGTATAAAGGGTCTGTCTTCAGCAGCCGCTGTGGCTTACGGCCACACCACCCTGAGCGCGCCCGATCTCGTCTGATCTCGGAAGCTAAGCAGGGTCGGGCCTGGTTAGTACTTGGATGGGAGACCGCCTGGGAATACCAGGTGCCGTAAGCTTTTTGTCCCCATCTTTTCCTGCCTATCTTACAGCAGCAGAATGCCGCTTCCTCTGTAGTTGAGACAGGGCACGCCCAAAACTACTTTTATTTTGCAGCCTGTATTTCACGCTCTGTTTTGCACTTCTGTTTTATGTCACGTCGCTTTCGGCAATCGGGTATTAGGCGCTGGAAAGTCACCTCTGTAAAGTCTGCACTGCTGCCGAATGAATGAGCGCAGTCTGGGTTTTGGGCACAATGACCCAATACGTCGTCCACCAAGGACGTGTGGCTCACCGATGTACGTTTTGAGCAATTTCGGACGAAAATGGACTTGGAACAGAGCCAAATGTTTGATCAGGCCATACGGAAAATTCTTGTTGGGTGGAGTAGTTATTTCTTAGTTTTGCTGTTGACTGTTAGAGAAAATCCCCATTATTGTTGATTGCTATGTGAAATAACAGATCTGCCAGTGTTATTTTGGCACGTATAAAGGGTCTGTCTTCAGCAGCCGCTGTGGCTTACGGCCACACCACCCTGAGCGCGCCCGATCTCGTCTGATCTCGGAAGCTAAGCAGGGTCGGGCCTGGTTAGTACTTGGATGGGAGACCGCCTGGGAATACCAGGTGCCGTAAGCTTTTTGTCCCCATCTTTTCCTGCCTATCTTACAGCAGCAGAATGCCGCTTCCTCTGTAGTTGAGACAGGGCACGCCCAAAACTACTTTTATTTTGCAGCCTGTATTTCACGCTCTGTTTTGCACTTCTGTTTTATGTCACGTCGCTTTCGGCAATCGGGTATTAGGCGCTGGAAAGTCACCTCTGTAAAGTCTGCACTGCTGCCGAATGAATGAGCGCAGTCTGGGTTTTGGGCACAAT
>NW_026117710.1:0-49706 GCF_001640805.2 Lates calcarifer
ATATAAAACACGCCCAATTCAACATTTGCAACAACGTCCATGTCGTGTATTTTAACATGAATATTGACAAATACTTTTTGAGATCCCGGGACAAGATACCACCAAAACAAAATCGAAATCCGACCAAGACGTACAGGTCTGAAGCTACTGCTAGCATGCCTGACTCCACCCCAGAGGAAGAAGAGAGGCAACAACTACAAGCTAACACAGAGGTTGTCCTTGACCCGGCTTTTCGTCAAACTATTCAGGAAATAACGGCAAACATAACCAGGGTGATTGATGAGAAACTCGGGCCATTATCCCAAGTGATAGAGGCCCACGCCCAGCAGCTGAAACAGATCGAGGAGAGAACCACCGAGGCAGAGAATAGGATCGCTGCAGCTGAACACACCTGCGAAACGATGGACACGCGGGTTCAGGTGCTTGAAAACCAAATACAAGGCATGGCTGAGCATATCGACGACCTCGAGAGGCAGGAGAAAAAATATCCGAGTTGTTGGTTTACCAGAAGATGCCAAGGGGAGTAACCCAACAAAGTTTTTTGAGAGCTGGATCCCCAGCCTGCTCGGGATGGAGACGAAAGCCGGCCGCGTCAAAATTGAAAGAGCTCACCGCACTCTAGCGCCCAAGCCAGGACCGAACCAGCGACCACGACCCGTCCTGATCAGATTTCACAACTTCGCTGACAAACAGAGGGTGATGGACGCCGCAAGACGAAGCAGGACCGTGAAGTACCAGGAGTCCACCATTATGTTTTTTCAGGATTTATCCGCCGCGGTGCTGCGCAAGCGAAAGGGATTTGAGGATGTGAAGAAACGTCTGCGGGTCACTGGGGCCAAATACATGATGCTCTACCCGGCTACACTGAAAATAATCCACGGCGGGGAGGCCAGAAGTTTTGACTCCCCCGCTAAAGCAGCGGCTTTTGTTGACACTCTCAGATGAACTATACATGAGTCACCAGCCAATTCGTTTATGTTTATGGGCAGGTTATCTATCTGAATCAAAAAAGTTGTTTTGAACTTAACTCACCTGTGGGCGGATCTTATACTTACGATACGTGATCATTGCTAATGGCTTACAGAGTTAAAATTAAAACTAAGCAATTTCAAATGACAATCTCTGCCCTACCATCCTGTGTCTATGGTGATCATGGGTGACTGATAAAATAATGTGATGTGCAAACCAATATTACAGAGAGTATTCTAATTTTCTTTTAATTCCTCTTTTTTTTTTCTCTCTCTCTCTCTCTTCCTCTTACTTTTATGGGTCTGCTCATCCTTGCATAAGGGTGGATATTAACACTTGGGTGGTGTTATCTGAATTATTTGAGTTATTTGAGTTCAGAGTTGTAGGAGAAGTTAACTAAGTTAGAGTCCAGTAATGGAGAGGGTCATGGTAATCCCCTGGTTACTGCGTGGGGAAGGTTCCTTCCATAGTGCTGTTGGCACGGCCGTTATTTGTAATTTGTGTTGTTTGTTTTTTGTTTCTCAGCTGGGTTACAATCAGGTGCAGAATCTACATGGAGATAATAATACTTTTGGGAGCTTAAATCACTTCAGTAAAAAATGTTATGACCTGTGACACTTTGAGGCTGTGTACTTGGAATATTAAGGGAAGTAATTCTCCCATCAAAAGGAAAAAAATATTGTCATCTTTAAAAAAAGAAAAGATTGACATCGCTATGTTGCAAGAAACACATTTGAATGATGAGGAACATTTAAAGCTGCAGCAGTGTGGCTTTGATCAAGTCTATTTTTCATCTTTCACCACCAGAAGCAGAGGGGTGGCAATACTTCTTAGGAAAAATTTACCAGTTAAAGTGTCAAAATGTATTAAAGATAAACATGGACCATTTGTCCTTATCTCAGCCTCCTTACATGGGGAGGACTTAGCTCTCTTAAATCTCTACTGCCCTCCATGTCATCCCCTTAACTTTTTGACGGAAGCTTTTGCCAAACTATCTGATCTTACGGTGGAAAATACTATTGTAGGAGGTGACTTTAATTGCCTTATGAATCCTTTGATGGACAGGTTCCCTCTAGGTGCTTTAGCCCTATCAAAACAGTCAAAACAAATCATTGGTCTCTGTGAGGACTTTGGTTATGTGGATGTTTATAGGATACTTCACCCTGCAGATAAGGAATTCACCTTTTTCTCTAACCCTCACAATTGTCATACAAGAATTGATTACTTTTTTGCCCCAACACAGCTTATAGATTCTATTGTCTCCTGCTCAATTGGAAACATTATAATATCAGACCACGCAGCAGTATATGTGAATGTTACAGTCAAAAAACTCTCTAAGAAACCCATGAGTTGGAGAATGGATACCTCAATTCTAAAAGATTACAAATTCATATTATATTTCACTACAGAATTCAGGCATTTTCTTGCCACCAATTCTCCCTCGGCTGCCAATCCATCCCTGCTCTGGGAGACCTCCAAGGCTTACGCCAGGGGGTTGATTATATCCTATGCTGCTACCAAAAGACATAAAAATATGGAACAACAAGTCTTATTAGAAAAAAGGTTAAGTATATCAGAGAGGGAATATATCAAGAAACCTACAGCAGCTAAACTGAAGGAAATTACCGCTATTCGCTCCACATTAGACTCCTTGCTAACAAAAAAGGCAGGGGAAAAATTAGGATATGCAAAACAAAGATTATTTGAACATGGGGACAAACCAGGAAGATATTTAGCCAATTTAACAAAAAAGCGTAGGGCTTCTCAAATTATTGAATCAATTTTAGACGGGTCAGGGACTTGCTCCTCTGATTCTAAAATAATTAACGACACTTTTAGAAATTTCTATACAAAATTATATCAGTCAGAACAAGCTAACAATGCTGAAACTCTAATGGAAGCTTTCTTCTCCGAACTTGATCTCCCAACTATATCACAAGATCAGAAATCTAACTTAAATGCCCCGATCTCAGCGGCTGAACTGCGTGAGGCCATTCAACTTCTCCGATCAGGCAAAGCACCAGGCAATGATGGTTTCGGTAGCGAGTTCTATAAAGAATTTAAAAATATTTTATTAGAGCCTATGATGAATATGTTTAATCACTCTTTTGAATGTGGCACCCTCCCACCATCACTAAGGGAAGCTAATATTTCACTGATTCTTAAAAAAGGGAAATGCCCTGAGGATTGCGCCTCATATAGGCCGATCTTGCTGCTGAATGTGGATTTAAAAATCCTTTCCAAAGTCTTGGCAAGACGCTTAGAAGGCCTTCTACCAATTATAGTGAAGGAGGATCAGACTGGCTTTGTTAAAGGCCGTAATTCTTATAACAACATTAGAAGATTGCTAAATATTATCCAGTTATCTGAACAGCAGGAAATAGATGGTCTTGTGATTTCCTTAGATGCGGAAAAGGCTTTCGACCGATTTTGATGTGGGAGGAAAATTTCACAAAATTTCATTATATGCAGACGATGTGTTGTTGTTTATGTTAAACCCCTCTGTTTCAGTCCCTCAGCTTATTCAGATTATTGATCGGTTTGCTGCCTTTTCTGGATATAAAGTTAATTTTTCCAAATCAGAGGCAATGCCACTGGGTAATTTACAACAACCACCAGACAAACCTAATCCCTTTCCATTCAAATGGTCCTCTACTGGTTTCATATACTTAGGCATATATATTACACCTAAATTTAATCAGTTGTTTCAAGCCAACTTTAACCCGTTATTTGATAAAATAAAACAAGATTTGGAGAGATGGAATAATCTTCCCATATCATGGCTGGACCGAATCTCGCTTCTGAAAATGAATGTTCTTCCGCGTCTGCTCTATCCAATACAATTGATTCCCATCTTATTTAATCATAAAATAGTGAAAAAACTCAATGGTTGGTTTAGCTCATTTATTTGGAGTAAACGAAGACCACGGATCAGGATGTCAGTGTTGCAGTTATCAAGTGCTATGGGTGGGCTGGACCTCCCAGATATTAAGAGATATCAATTGAGTGCCCATTTAAGATACATAGCTGATTGGATCAAAGATGATGCTTCCTCAATCTGGCTTGATATTGAGAAGTCCTTATCCAACTGTCCTCTAAAAAATTTACTTTTTATTGATAAACTGAAATGTATCAAAAAGCTTTGCAGCAACCCAGTTACAATTAATGCTGTTAGAGCATGGAGGATCACACAGTGTATGGAAGGCAGATCGGGGCTTACGTCAGTCTTCACCCCGATCACTGATAACCCTGATTTTCTCCCAGGAACCTTAGATAGAGCTTTCAAATACTGGACAGCTAGGGGAATCGCTTCCCTGGGTGATCTCTTTGTTGGTCCTACCCTCATGACCTTCAATCAGGTTATGGAAAAATATGACATATCAAGAAATGATCTTTTTTGTTACTTTCAGGTCAGAGATTTTATTATAAAAGATACATCTTTGTTTGCTGACATGAATGTCACACAGATAGAGAAACAAGTACTCCTCTCTCAGGGCAAGGCTGCCATTAGAACCTTTTATGCCAGCCTGGGGAATTGCCTAAGTCTCGGCACTCGGACATTGAGAGAAATCTGGGAGAGGGAACTGGGTGTTGAGATAACAGAGGAGATGTGGGACAGCATCTGGGATAATGCAAGGAAAATAACCGTTTGTAACCGGACAAGAGCGATGCAATTAAAGATCCTGCATAGATCACATGCTGCCCCCAACCGTCTCTCCAAGTATAGAAAAGATGTCTCTCCAGTTTGTCTTAAATGTAAGGCAGAAATTGGTGATCTTACTCATTGCTACTGGTCTTGTTTAAAAATACAAAAATATTGGAATGATATCTTGTTTGAAATACAGAAGGTTCTGAAAAAAAAGCTTGAACTCAACCCAGTTTCCCTTCTTTTGGGTCTTCCAAATGATTGTGTTACTGATATGTATCAGAAAAAACTATATAATGTCCTGACATTTTGTGCCCGGAAAAATATTCTTAAGCATTGGATCACAGATAAGGCCCCCTCTGTGTTGGGATGGCACAGGACAATAATGGAACACATACCTCTGGACTATCTCACTTGTCTTCTGCACTCCAAAACTGATGCCTTTGAAAAATATGGAAACCATTTCTTGATTATATGAATGTAAATGTGTCTGCAATACTGACGAGAGCATTTATATAAAAAAACAGTACTATTAATTTTTTGTTTTTTCACTCTTTTCTTTTTGTTTAGCTCCCACTGTATCTCACTCTAAGTTGCATAATGTACCTGCTACATTTACCCAGAACTGATCTGTCTGGGTTTTTGCATTGCTATTCCCAGCTTGTTGTTGTAGTTGTTGTGTGGTTTTGTTGTTTTGTCTGGTCTTGTCTTTTGTATGTTTGTTTATTATGAAGAAAATTAATAAACACATTTATAAAAAAAAAAAAAACTGCACAATCATAATAAGGCCCATAGCCCTACACAGGAGCAGTCCAAATCAAATAATATCACAGCGACTGCCCAGGTACACGATTTACCTACCGCCATTACAATATCATTTGAAAACTTACCTGACAACATTAAATCACCAACTCTAGATCCAGACAGGGACAGCCGGCCTCTGAGTTCCCCACTTGCCAAACCACAGGAACCGGTGGAACCCACACCGGCTCATCCACACACTGCAAGAATGAATATCGCTTCTCCTTTGCAGATACCTCCTGTATCGACAGCGTCATCCACTCTTCTGGAGGGCTGTGGCATGAAACACAGGGGGGCCCCCCTTGCAGACCTTTGAGTACCCCCTAACGCTGTCCCAGCCACAATCCCCTAAAATAGAGGAGAAAGAGAGAATTAGCATCCAAAAACATGCTAGGGTCACAGTCACTAAACTCCCCATCACACACTATAGCAATGTAGCAGTAGCAGGTTCAGATGCTGTTTCCTCCAGTCCTTTACCTTCTCAAATCACTGTCTCCTCCTCTCCCCCTCCAGCTCCAGAACCACGGTCTAAGCAGCCGGAGCAGCTCCGGCCTCCTACAGACATGGGTGAACAAGCTCAAAAACCAAACCTAAATAACCAGGATGTGATGATGGCAAATTTTTCAGAAAGCAAAAATACACGAAAACTTGCACAATCTGAATCCTGTTGTAAGATCACCTCACCTCGTCTGCACTCTGGGGCCGCGGTGACCTCCGACTGTGAACCCACGGTCCACCAGAGAACGGAGCATAAAATTAGGAATTGGCACCTCACACCTAGAAAACCTATTATAATAATAGGAGATTCAAATCTAGCTCGAGTGCCGCAATTTGCCAGTGAAGAAATCCAGATGGACAGCTTCCCTGGAGCACAATTCCATCACATAGGGGAGATTTTGAAAAAACTTCCCCCTACCAAAACAGTAAAAACAGCAGTTTTGTCAGTGGGTTTGAATAACTGCCTAAGACGGCAACAGCCACTTACAATTATAAAACAACTTAATGCACTATTGAAAATAGCAAAGGAAACATTTCCCAATGCCCTGATCTATATACCAATTATTAACATCAGCAACAGACTGGAGAAACAGCAAAAGGACCTAATAACACACCTGAATAGCTATATAGAAAAGAAATGCACTTACCTGTCAGAGATCAGTCCACTCCACTTCAAGACTGAGCCAAGAGATCCAGTACACTGGACTAAGGAGACGGCCGAGAAAATAGCTGAACACTGGGTGGACAAATTAAACATGTGAGTGGGGAGCAGTGCACTACAGCAACTCCCCAAAACTCAAACATCACCAACCTCTGCTCTTCCTTTAAACTAAACTACCTAGAAAGGGAGATTTTAGAGAGGGGACTCTCATTTATTCCAACACCCAGACCACCAGATCCTGACCAACTGCGCAGTGATCTACACACTTACCATAGAAGACTAAAAATCTTGGATCATTTCCACTATAACACAGAATTCCCACACATTCCATTTACAACTAATTCCACCTGGGAACCTGCCTTTGAATCTCTGGCGGAGCCCATCCAAGAACTAATCCGAAAGGATGAGGAATGCTTCTCCCGTTTTAGAGCCTCCTACAGGACAAAATTAAACATTACAGGGATTCAAAGAAAGGCACTCTCTGCACTCAGCAAAAGACAGGATATAATCATAAAACCTGCAGACAAGGGAGGACAAATAGTCTTACAGGATAGATTTAATTATCTCCTTGAAGCAGAAAGACAGCTCAACAACACAACCTATTATGTCCCCCTGGAACAACCTCTGCAGGCAGAAACACAGCATTTGATTAGGAAAATAATTACAAAATTATATGAAGATAAATATATTAAGGCTAAACAGATGACCTACCTCCTTGGCCCAGATAATCCGCGTTCCAGACTATTTTATCTACTTCCTAAAATCCATAAACCACCAGATACCTGGACAGTCCCGTTTCAGGTGCCATTAGCTCAAATCCATCCAAGTTACATTAAGGACACTTATGAATTTGTAAAGAAATTGCAAAATTTAACAGTACCGATAGGTACACTTTTATTTTCAATCGATATAGATTCCTTATACACAAACATTGACACGACTTTAGGGCTACAGGCGGTGGCAAAAGCGTTACGCAAAATGCCAGACCCCGATCGCCCCGATAATGTCATTCTCCAACTTTTGGAGATCACATTGACCAGGAATGATTTCCAATTTAATAATAAACATTATCTGCAAGTCTGTGGATGCGCTATGGGTAGAAAATATGCCCCCTCATATGCCGACATCTATTTAGCCGACTGGGAGGTGTAGTATACAGGATGTTTTATGTATGTTTTTGCCTTTTTGGAATGTCTGAAGGTTTCCAGATGCTTTCACTTTTTACGAGTTTCCTATGTCTGAGTTAGCCCTTGGGGTTTATGCTTAGGATAAGAGTTAAGAATGTGACCCCTAGACTAGTAGAGGTTAAAGGTGAGGGTTTCCTCTTACCCATCATCTTCCTTTTGACAGTGAAGGCATTGAATGAAGGTCCAGATGTCTCCTATGTACCATGTAAACAACCAATGTATATATACTGGTGTTCAGAGCTGTTAGGGAGAGAGATCCATATTGGCTTGGATCCTCTCACAGGCTACTGCAGTGCTTGTCCGATGCTGAACTACTTTGTAATAAACTTCTATATACAAGTAAGTCAGTGTCAGCGGAGATCTTCTCTTCATCATCTTCACATCAACATCACCACCTAATATACCACAAGAATTTGGCGTCACGAACTTCGGACGTGTTGTGACCTGTGGCGTTCCTGGCAACTTCAGCGCACCTACTCCCGCACCAAGCCGGCTGATTACGGTGAGCATTTCTCACTTATGGGGCGCTGGTTCGTTTGTTGAGGTTGTGTGTGTGTTTGCTGTTTGGTCGCACTGAAAAGAATTGTGCTGTGTTGGTGTTTGGAGTGATGCTCCGTTCTAAATTTGATTTTATTGTGCTGTCGACAGCGCATAAAAGAGGGGGAGAGTGATAGAGAAGAAAATAAGAAGTTTGAAGTAAAAAGTGTAAAATAGCTGAATTAGTAACGATAAGGTGAGCTAGATAAAACCATGCATGATTAATGAAGATTGGGCCCTTATCTTCTTAACGGTAAGACATGTGTACATTAGTCACTGCGTGAAAGTCGGCTTTGAGAAATAGTTAGATTAGAGAAGAAAGAGGAATAGAGAGATAAAGGAAAAAAAAGCCGCAGATTCGGTTAAAAACCCTCTGGGAGGTGGTTTTAGACGGGCCAAAAATCCTGGAAAATCACTAGGTGAATTTCAGGTCAGTTCAAGGAACTGGGGGTGTAGAGTGCAAAATTCAATTGTAAGTTCCCACTCGAACACTAGTTGACGAACAGTGTCTGAAGCAGCCTCTCATTGAATATCTACACCTCATAAGGTAGCATAAATTTAGAAGGAAAATAAGAGAAAAGGAGCGGCAGAAAAGCATGCTATAGGATAAAGTATGAATGAGTAGATTTTTAAGAATTTAGGATTGGATGTTGTTTGTGTTTTGGGATGAAGTTTTGACTCTGCTGTGTGTTTTGAGAATTCTTCTTGTGTCCCTGTTGAGTGAGTAGTGCCTCTGTGTGTGTGTGTGTGTGTGTGCGTGTGGAGCGCTGTCTCAGCTGTGTGTGAAAGGCTGTGACACGGGATGGTGTATGGGGTTTATGTTAAGAAGATAGATTTTGTATTGAATAGGAATATATAGGTTGTGGTTGAAAATAGTAATGTATAAAGAAAGATATTTTTTTCTGATATGAATAAAATTTATGAGTTTTTTGAGAGAGGACGTTTTTATGGTTAAAATTTATGAGCTTCTTTTTAAGAAGACGTTTTTATTGATAAAGTACATGAGCCTCTTTCAAAAAGACATTTTTGCTATTGTTAAAATATATGAGCCTCTTACAAGGGGACTTTTGATATTGTTAAAAGTGTATGAGCCTTTTTTGGGGGACAGTTTGAACAAAATCTATGAGCCTTTTTAAGGACGTTTTTGAGAAAAAGAGAGAGAGGAAAAACTTATGAGCCCCCAAAAAGGACATAGAAATTTAGTGTAAGAATGTTTTGTGTGGGATTTAAAGAGAAATAAAGGAATAGTAGGATATATAGTTTGAGGATGATAATTAAGGGGGAATTAAGATTATATGGAGTAAAATAAATTCTTATGTTAGTGAGGTATGTTGTGAAATTATAATTTGGTGCTTAAAGAGGAAAATATCTGTGTGCTGGTAGATAACTGGGATTGAATTGAATTGTTGTTAGAAAGATTTAGTGGGTTTATAAGATATTAAAATCTTGTCTGTTTCTGTTCTTATCCACTTGTGCTGTGTGAGAATTGGGGAGAAGAAAAGGAGGTGGAGTGCTCCAGGATGCAGAGGGGTGGCAGCTGGCCAAGGCGTTACATGGATTGAGGATTGCTGACGACAGCTGTACAGCTCCTGAATCCAGTCTGCTAAAGGCCAGTACAGTTTTATACACAAACTTTTTTCACAAAGACCTGCATTTAAAACGTATGTGTTTATATTCATTTATAGTTATTATTATTAGTCTGTTTTTATTGGTCAATATTATAAAACATTTTAGAATATAATTTGATTGGGTATGCATAATATAGTATATGGTGTAGCTGTTTAAAGGAAAAGCTTGGCAATGGACTGACTTGTTAATGCATTTAATTAACAGAATATGATTATTGGGTTAAATGATGTTGAAAGTAGAGTGGTAAATGTGGATTTTTATTTTTGTTTTATTTTGATTTGAGGTGATTGTTTATTGAAAATAGGAATACACTTGGTAATAGTTGGTCCCTTGTAGGAGCAGGTGATCTTTTGAGCCTCATGTAGGATTGGACTTTTGTTAATTTGTGGAAACTTTACACATAATTTGGATGGATTAATTGTGTGTTTGGTAGATATTATATGTGGGCTTGGTGTTGTGAATTTATTGTTTTGAGTTTTTGGTTCTTTTGGAGTTGGCAAATTTATTGATTGTGGTAAAATAGTGGTTTAAAATAAAATAAAATAAAATAAATAAAATAGGGAGAAGTAGGTTAAGTATTTAGAAGTAGTTTTAGTAATCAGTTTAGATTTATAATTAAAGGAGCTATTACAATGTCAGAAAAGGATATTAAAGTTTCGAGAGTAATTACCCCTGTTGAAGTAGTACAGAAGAATAATCCTTTAATTAAATGTATTGTAAAGATATCGGAGAAATGGCATAAGCGTTGGCCTGAAATTGATCAACCATGGCCAGTGGAAGGAACTCTTAACCCCGATGTAATTAAAATAATGCATGTACTTGTGTCTACATATAAGGCGGAACAAAAGAAGGGTAAAAAGGGGGAAAAACGTAAAGAAAAGAGACAAGTGGAGCTTGGTGTTCTTCAGTTGTTTGAAAATGAGGGACAGAAATTGATAAAATCTGCAAAAGAAAAGAGAGACAGAGGTGTAGAGGAAATAAGAAAGAATGTAAAGGAAACAGAAAAATTAATGGTAGAGATTAATGCACCCTTCTCACACGTGGATCCAGCGAAGAAACCCCCACCTTATGAGAAGAAGGTGAAGTTTGAGGAAGTTTATCCCCAGCTTCCAGTGATCTCTCAGGAGGGTAATTATCAGATTAAAGATGAGAATGATCAGGTAATAGAAGTGGGACAAGCAGAAATGACTATAACGATGCATCCAAGCTCTAAAAGTAAGAGGAAAACAATTTGTGTGGGAGCTAAGGATGATCAGAGTGATTTGGAAGAGGCTATGGGTGGATATGATCCTAAAGTCAAAAGGATGCTGGCTAGAGCGGAAAGAAGAGGAGATAAAACATGGACGGCAGAGGACTCAGAAGATGATAGTTCTAGTGAAAGTGAGAATGAAGGCAGTGATTGGGAGGAGCAGATTCCTTCGCCTTCAAGAGGTTTTTTCCCTGCGGCAACTAGTACTGGAATAGAAGAGGAGAGACGAACGGCCTTACAAGAGGTTGAGAAAAGTATAAATCAATGCCTTTCGCATCTCTATGAGTCATCTAGACCAGAGGATCAGAAAGTATGGGAGAATCAATTAAAGTGGTTAAAGACACAGAGGAAAACCTTGCGAAAAAAGATTTCCCAAAAATTAGGTAAGAGATATTCACTGCGTGACAATAAGAAGAAGGAGAAAAAGCAGGCTCTAGTGATACAGAGTCAGACTCCGTTGAACCAACCCGCATCGCAGCCACAGTCAAATCAGGTTCAGCTGCAGCCATCTCAGCCACCATTGGTGGTGCCAGCTGTTTCCTACCCACAGTCAGTTTTTGGTCAAGTGCAGACCTGGAGAGGAAGAGGTCGAGGAAATTTAGGAAGAGGAAGAGGAGGAAGGTTTAATCTAAACTTTCAACAGTTTTCAGAAGTATGCTATAATTGTGGACTGCCTGGCCATTTTGCCCGTGAGTGCCATAGACCAGGAGGAAATTTCAGAGGAAATTTTAGAGGAAACTTCAGAGGAGGATTCAGGGGTCAATCAAGACCACCTGCGGGACCGGTGAACCCATATAGGGGCCCGGAAATGGGGTTCTAGAGGTGCCCAGAGAACCTGAAAGGGGGGTGTCAGCTGGTAGCATCAGGGCCGGAGAGAGATCCAACAATAGAGGTAAAAGTAAATAATCGGCCATTGGAAGTGATGGCAGATAGCGGAGCTGCTTTTACTTGTATTCGGCCTGAAGATGCTACACATCTCCCCATGTCTGGTCAATTGATTCGGACAATCGGGTTTGAGGGAGTGAAACAGCTGATTCCTCTTACGGAACCAATTGAGCTCTGCTATAAAAATCAGAAGACTACAATACCTATATTGGTATCAGAACATACACCTATTGCATTGTTGGGAAGAGATGCTTTGTGCAGATTGAATTGTACAATAAAGTGTACACCAGACGGCTGTCTGGTGGAAGTGCCAAATGATGTGGGTCACCAATTATTGATGACAATGGAAACTGAAGCTTCTTCAGTATTTTGGATTGGAAATCTTAGTGCAGATTTTCTGGAGCCAGCAAAGGTATGGGAGAAGTTTATTGTAGCAAACATGCCTGATGCAAAGTCTCCGGAATATCCATTTCACTGCACGCTCAAGTATTTTAAGAATGCTGCTCAGTCAGATTCAGAGGAATGGTTGAGTCAACAACCAGAGCGAGTCCAACTCAGTTCGTGCTGTATAATTTTGGGACCACAAGGAGCAGCTATGAAGATAAACAGAAATGTTTATTTGGATAAAGAGTTTGATATTGAGAAGAGTGTACCACATGTGACTTTGTTGGTGTCTGAAGACTATGAGCAGAAGCATATAGGAGAAATGATGGAAGAGGCAGAGAAAGCTGTTTTTGTACCGATGAAAGAGAATCTTGCCATTTGGAGGAGTGAGGATCAGCGATTCATCAAGATTATGATTTCTGCTCAAGGAGAGGGACAACCGCAAACTGTGTGGATGACACAGGAGTCAATTTGCAGTGCTAAGATGGATCCTATGAGAGAGGAAATGTTGCGACAAGTACCAGAGTGTTTGTGGTCTCGGCATAGCACTGACATTGGACTGGTGAAATCGGCTCAACCAGTAAAAGTTGAACTCCAGCCAGGAGTTAGACCCCCTTGGAAGGATCAATATCCACTGAAAGAAGAGGCGATCCGAGGGATTGAACCACAAATTGAAGGACTCTTGAAAGTAGGTGTCTTGGAGATAACAAAGAATCCTCAGAGTAATACGCCTTTGCTACCTGTAAAGAAGCCAGATGATTCTTATCGTCTGGTACATGACTTGAGAGCAGTGAATGAAGTGATAGCTGATTTTCCAGCAGAAGTGCCGGATCCACATACTTTGTTAGCTCACATTCCTCCGGAGATGACTCATTTCACAGTGTTAGATTTATGTGGTGCATTTTTTAGTGTTCCACTTAGTGTAGAAAGTCAGGGTTTATTTGGATTCACGTATAAGAGACAATTTTATGAGTACAAGAGGTTGCCACAAGGGTTTAAACATAGTCCTCATATCTTTAATAAAGTATTGAAGGATGATTTGGCAGGGATTGATCAGGTGCTACAAAGTACTGTTGTCCAATATGTGGATGATATTATTATTTGTTCACCAAATGAGGAAACATGTCATAAGGACTCAATTAAATTGCTACAGATACTGGCAGAAAAGGGACATAAGGTCTCTCAGAAGAAACTGCAGTATTGTCAGGAGAAAGTAGTTTATTTGGGTCAGACAATAACAAAGGGACACAGAAGTATCTCTGACAGTCAGTTAGAGGCTATTCGTAAGGCTCCAAAGCCCAGGACAGTCAGGGAGATGATGACGTTTCTTGGTATTGCTGGTTATTCCTCAGCTTGGATTGAGGATTATGCTAGTTTAACAGGGCCTTTGAGAGCTATGATTAAAGATACTGGAAATGCTCAACTTCATTGTAATCTTACTTGGACTTCAGATGGCCTTTTGGCATTTGAGACAATTAAGCAGAGGTTACAGGAGGCTCCAGCGTTAGCGCTTCCAGATTACTCTAAGAATTTTTTGTTGTATGTGTCTACTTCTATTGGAGGTAAATATGCATGCGCAGTTCTTAGTCAGCCAACAGGTACAGGAACTAGTCCTCAACCTATTTCTTACTATTCTACTGCTTACTCGGAGGTAGAGCTGGGGCTACCTCTGTGTTACAGAGCAATGGTGGGAGTTTATTTGATGTATGATAAGGCATCATCTGTCACAATGGGTTATCCGGTAACTATACTTAGCCATCATAGCCTCAGAAATCTTCTGAACTATGGCAAGTACACACTGACCATGTCTAGGCTCAGAGATTACCATAGGCTCTTAGAGCAGGAAGATGTTACCTTAGCAAGGTGTGTTACGGTAAATCCAGCTGAGAATTTGCCAACTCCAGAAGATGGTGAACCACATGATTGTGTTCAAGAAGCAGAAAAATATTCAAAGCTTAGATCAGATTTGCAAGCTCTTCCATTGCGTGAAGCAGACTTGGAGTATTGGACTGATGGATCTTGTTATCGTGTGGGAGATAAATTAAGTGCTGGCTATGCAGTAGTAAAAGCTGAAGGAAGTGGATTTGTTGTAGAGAAGGCTGGAGTAGTACCACAGCCTGCATCTGCTCAGCTTGCTGAACTTGTGGGGTTGACTGAAGCGTGTTTGTTGGCAGAAGGCAAACGAGTGACAATATATACTGATTCTGCATATGCACATAACGTATGTCACTTGTTTGGGTCAGTGTGGAAGAGCAGAGGGTTTAAGAAAACAGATGGCTCTCCAATACAGCATCATGCCCAAATAATGAAATTGTTGCAGGCCATGATGAAGCCTAAGGAGATAGCGATAGCGAAATGTGCAGCACATAAAATGGATGTGTCAAAAGTTACACAAGGGAATAAAGCAGCTGATGAAGCTGCGAAAGCAGTTACGGGAGCAGATAAATTAGGAAAAGTTTTTCTGGTCACTCATGAAGTGGATTTGGAAAATAAAATCACGTTTAGGGATGTGATTTCAATGCAGGAAGCTGCACCGGAAGTGGACAAACAGTTGTGGCTAGATCGAGGTGCCACTCGAGATTCTACTGGACTTTGGAGAAATCATGAGGGGCTGATAATTGCACCCCCAGACTTGTTAGGGATGATGATTCAGGAAGCACATGGATTGGCTCATGTTGCAAGGGGAGAAGTTAGGAGAAAGATCACAAAGGAATATGGTTTTTGGGCACCGTGTTTGCTTGAACAGATTGATTATGTTATAGGCAGGTGTATGATCTGTCTGAAAAACAATGTTCGCAGGGGTGTGATGGTTCCTCCTGGTTATATTCCAACGCCAAGGGGTCCTATGCGTGAGTTGGTTGTGGATTTTGTTGATATGATAAAACCAGTTGAAGGGAAGAGATACATGTTAGTGGTTGTGGATAGGTTTTCACGATGGCCAGAGGCCTGTCCAACTAAGAGAAAGGACGCTCAGTCTGTTGCCAAGTTTTTGTGTAGAGAGGTCATAAGCAGGTGGGGACTTCCAGATCGGATATCCTCAGATAATGGGAGAGAGTTTGTGGATAAGACGGTGAAATTGATCTTGCAAAAACTGGGAATTAAACAACGTCTTGGAGCAGTTTACCATCCACAAAGTCAAGGAATTTGTGAAAAAATGAATGGCATTTTGAAGAACCGTATTGTGAAAATTTGTCAGCACACGGGGTTGAATTGGGTAGCAGCACTTCCATTGGCATTAATGGTGTGTCGCTCAAGTGAGCTGCGTGATTTGCATATGACACCTCATGAGTTGGTTACGGGAAGGCTGATGCCAATGCCTTGTTTGCGAGTAAGTGGAAAGGGTCCGAGTTTGGCCCTTTTAGAAGATGAAATGCGAGCGTATGTTACATATATGGCTAATCTGCATAAAAGAATATCCACATATGTTTCTGACAGGCAAAAGAAAGAGGAGGTGCAGGAGAGGCTTGATGAGCAAAAGAGGAGCACAGTGCAACCTGGAGATAAGGTGTTCGTGAAGGTGTTTAGAAGGAAGTGGTACAACGAACGCCGTGAAGGACCATTTGAAGTTGTTAGCAGTACTGGAACTGCGGTCCAGGTTAAAGGGTCACCAACGTGGTATCATTTATCGCATTGTGTTAAAGCGCCAAGCGAAGAGGCGCCGTGCTTACAGAGTCGAAATGTGGGAGAACATGCAGAAGAAGGGATGCATGAGAATCTCCAGAGTCAAAACTCAGAAGGGGAAAATGTCCATGTTGGGGACAATGTTGATGATCATGTGCATATTAATGATGTTGCCGGAGGTGACTCTGCAGTTAATGGACAGGAGAGAAGGTTTGTTGACATTGATTTTCAATATGTCCCAGAAACAGCAGAGTCTGTTTCAGCAGAGTGCCAAGCATCAAAGGTTGCAAAGGGCTGTGACTCCAATACAGGAGAATTTGGAGATTCAGTTAAACGAAGGAGTCCAAGGCCAGTTCGGAAGAGAGTTAAACCAAAACGTTACCAGTGTAGGGGAGAAAATACTGGTGAAGGAAAATTTAGAGTCCAATGGGAAGATAATTATGGTAGAGTTTTGAATTTGTCAAGAACATCAACATTAAAGAAGTATGTGTTGCTTAACGATAGAAGACGATTGAAGACTGAAGGAGATTGTAGTCTTTATGTATATAGGCCCCACCAGGATGATCAAGGTGATTATAGGTGTTCTTTTTATGATCCGCAGTTTGAGAGCGAGGGACCCAGAGTTAGTATAGTGACTCTAGAGGTAATGGATGATAGTAAGAGTATGGAGTTTTCTCAGGCTATAGAGGAAACGAAAGAATTGAGAACAATGGCATCAACTCTCCAGTTGAAAGTTGGAAAAATGGAAAATATATCTACGCCTTCAGTGCTGAATGTTATCAAAGGTACAAATGCATCACATTTAACTACAGTGTTGTCTCAGGTAATTTCTGTGACACCAACTCCCTTGAAGACTGTGGTTAGAGTTAATTTGGGAAGAGTAGCCCACCTTCCTTGTCAATGTGGGAAGTGGAATGTTGGGAGTTCTAGTCCTCCTAAGTGGGAAAATAGTCGTGGTGAAGATATGTTGTTGATAGGATCTGAAGTTGATATTGTGCCCCGTGATCGAAGGAAGTTTTTGTTGTATAATGATATGAAGTGGTTAAAAGTTGTGGGTGATTGCTCACTTATTTTGCGTAATGTTACTTGGGAAGATCAAGGGGAATATACGTGTACTTATTTGGAGCCAGAGTTTAAATTTGTTCCATTTCAAAATTATTGGATAGAAGGTTATGTAACTCGTAAGGTGATGCTTATCATAGAAGATTTGAGGCCTGTTGGAGTTTCTATGGTTGTTAGAGGGGTTCAGGAAGAATCTATTACAGTAGTTACTCCAAGAGTAAATAACACACAGGTGAAGGTTGTTACTTTAGCTCAGGAAGTAGTTAAGGGTGCTAATGTATCAACCCAGGCTACCATTTTAGAAGTGACTTTGAAGGGGATAAATACTACAATAGCAACAACATTTTTGACGTCTATGAAATCTACAAATGTAACTCAGAACCCTATGTTTAAAACAAAGCCTAGTATAAACAGTAGTAAAGAGATTTTCGAGATTGGAGAACAGATGGTAGAGGAGAATGATGTAGGTTTATCTGTGACAGATCTGAGAAATGTTTCTAATGGGGAAAATGAGCTTTTCGATTGGACTTTAGATGATATGACTGATCAATATCATGCACTACAGAAGAGAGAGACTAAGTGGAAAGCATATGGTTTTGATTCTTCAAGATTACATATTGCAGACTCATGGGCAGGTAGGAATTTATGGTTCCAGCAGGTAACTCATTCAGTAAGATCGGTTAAGAGATTGAATTGTCCATGTATAGTGAAGGTTCCAGCACCAGATACATGGCCTTCAATTTTGGAGACGGTGCCAGAGCCGTTAAATATTGTTTGTCAATCTTCTGCATTATCGTGGTTGTTGTATCAGCAGCAATCAGCAGAAGATACAATGATGGCTTTGTCAGTGAATTTGTTTAAGCCTAGATTTGATTGTTCTTGGTTAGGGGAATTACCATATGTGAATCTACTTGATAAGTATGAGAATATGATGACGGCGGTTCCAGATGCAATGGAAGTAGCATCTGTTAGGGCTAAAAGTTGTTTTTGTTCAAATGATACTTATGGTGCGCCTGGAATGTTTGTTGGAATATCAGATTGTGACGATTATATGATGGATTTGGGTAGACATGATCAGAAGGCTAGTGATAAATTGTATAGGGTGATTTTTCATATACCACAGAGTAGGACATTGATGGTACGGAATCAACTTTTGCCTGGAAATGTGACTATTGGGAATTTTAAGGATATTTGGTGGGTTTGTGACAATAAGGCATATATATTTCTACCGTATGGGTGGACAGGATGCTGTTATATGGCAACGTTGAAACTCCCATATGAGGTTCTTACTGTTAAAAAGGGAGAAGTGCCTGTTGAGGTACAATCGGATGTTACCTTGGGAAGTAGGATGAAAAGGGAATTGGCACAATTTCATAATTTGGATTCTTACCATTGGAGGATAAGTTTAGGTGAGAAGTGGGGTATAGGGTTGTTTCCATGGTATGGTGTGGTATTTTTGGCAGATCACATTGATAATATTACCTATACCCTGCAGGGCTTTGCAAATGAAAACATTAGGGGTTTTAACTATTTATCAAATACTCAGAGGAGTCATAGATTAACGCTGTTGAAACATGACATGGCTTTGGATTATATTTTGGCCAAACAAGGTGGTCTGTGTGTGGCCTTAAATTTAACTGGGGATGCTTGTTATACGTTGATTCCCGATACTTCTGATAATATGACTAGTGTTATTGAGGCATTGAAACGTATAAGGGATGCGTTTGGTCCATCGGAAGGAGCTGGAATTTCTGCAAATACTTGGTTGCAGGAGAAATTAGGACCATTGGGAGCAGTGGTAGTACAGGTTTTGGTGGCAGTTCTTTTGTCGCTAAGTGTGATGTTCTGTTTTTGTACATTGTTACTGACCTTTGCGAAGGCTATGATATTGAGATGGGTTGGAGTTGTGATGCCTGGAGAACAAGTTCAGATGCCATTGTTACATAGGGTTGACATAGATGGAGATGAAAAAGTAGTGATAGAAGGTGAATTGTTGGATACATATCCATTTTGAGCATTTTTATCTCATTATGATTTTGATATTTTTATTGTTTATTTTTCATTATAGAGTCATATGATTACAGGGGGGAAATGGAAAATGTGATAAGTATTTTGTGTCTGTTGTTTGCTATAGGATACTGGTTGGTGTTTTCTTTTCTTCCAGAATAAGGTTGGGAGAAAAAAGACCACTATGAGGGGATTCAGATACTCAAACATGGACAATAAGAATGGATTGGAAGACTTCCAACAAGACAACAACACTGCGAGACGATATCTAGAGTCAACACATCAATGATACTGTGGTGACAGTCAACGTTGTTGAGGAGATATTGTTCAACATATTTTTGTTTTTCTTATTTTTATGTTTTTATATATACATATTTAGTATATTCATATAGTATTGGATTTTGTTTTATTATGTTGTATTTTGTGATATCAATAGAGGATGTTATATGCTAGTAATAATGTTAGCAAGATATAATAATTTTATTATATTTTCTTGGTTGTCTGTTATTGGGTAAATGCATTGGGACCTCTTTTTCTGATGCCTAGGGAAATTGGGGCTAGGCAGGGAAAGGTCCATTGGAAAGTGCGATGGGTCGACCAGCCTGAAAGTGGACATTGTTTGGATTTTATTTTCTGAGGGTTCCATATGTATTTGCTTGAAGTTATATCCTTGTATTAATGATGAAATTTCTCCTTTTAATTGGTTTGGAGTACTATAAAGTGGTCGCCTGGGGCAGAGGGGCCGTGAGAGAATTTTCCTGTCTAGATTGTTTGATGGAAATTTCAGGAAAGATAGCTGCTTGACAGGTTTTTCGCTCTCACACTCCATAAAGTTATGTTTATGCTTTGGGAAGTATATGTAGGAGGACTGTATGTTATTACTGTAAACATGTATGTTTTATTCTTTATTTTTCGAGGCTAGGTAGCCTCGAAGGGGGAAATATGTAGTATACAGGATGTTTTATGTATGTTTTTGCCTTTTTGGAATGTCTGAAGGTTTCCAGATGCTTTCACTTTTTTCAAGTTTCCTATGTCTGAGTTAGCCCTTGGGGTTTATGTTTAGGATAAGAGTTAAGAATGTGACCCCTAGACTAGTAGAGGTTAAAGGTGAGGGTTTCCTCTTACCCATCATCTTCCTTTTGACAGTGAAGGCATTGAATGAAGGTCCAGATGTCTCCTATGTACCATGTAAACAACCAATGTATATATATACTGGTGTTCAGAGCTGTTAGGGAGAGAGATCCATATTGGCTTGGATCCTCTCACAGGCTACTGCAGTGCTTGTCCGATGCTGAACTACTTTGTAATAAACTTCTATATACAAGTAAGTCAGTGTCAGCGGAGATCTTCTCTTCATCATCTTCACATCAACATCACCACCTAATATACCACAGAGGAAACGGCATTCAAAAAATGCCACACACTCCCGTTATTATATTTCCGCTATCTGGACGACATCTTTGACCTTTGGAGTGAATCCCTAAATTCATTCCATGAATTTTTAGCAGTCCTAAATTCCCACCACCCGAAAATAAAAAAACAAAACTTACAAACACAGGAGATTGATTTCCTGGACACGCGGATCTTCTTCCATAATCACACTGCCCACTCGAAACAGCTGGCCACCAAAGTACACTTCAAAGAGACCGACCGCCACACCCTTCTACACAAGAGCAGTTGCCACCCCAGACACACATTTAAAGGGATCATCAAATCACAATTAATAAGATTCCATAGGATATCGATGGCCAAAGAGCAAAACCTCCTATCTGAAAAATTTACTTTTTTGAGAAAACAAAAAAAAACTTGTTATTTTCTTGTAGAATGCTTTTTGTTAAGGATAACCAATTCATAATACACTGTTTTTGGGCTATCTTACTATATTCTGTGTTATCAATACCAACTAAGTATTAGTGCCTTGCAAAGTGCAGATAGGAGGTTTTTCCTCAGTTTTTCTGAATCATTTTGTAAATAGGAGCTTTTGCATTTGGTGTAAGTTGGAAGAGGTTCAAAACGATTGAATTAAAAATAAAATTAAGTTTGTTTTCAGGTAAAAAGATGAGTCAGTGTAGTAACTGTAATAGTTACTACATTGTGGTATACTAGGGTCAGAATTCCTTAAGTGAGAAATTCCTTAAATTTGGTGTCTGGTGTCCACTGGAAATTAATGTGGCTGAGTTTCCCATAATGTTCATTGATTGCATAATAATGACAATGAGTACTGGCTGTAAACTCTGTAGAAGCAAAAACATTAATTTTCAACTACAAACAGTTGTATGTAATACTATTTTTATTATTTTATTCAAAAGCTCCAATAATACTGAACAAATTGAACATAGTACTGTTCAAAACCTGAGCTTAGTACTTACAGACTAGCATAAAATCCAACATCAAATGCATAAGTTTTAACATCAGGTTTGTATACCAACAGTTAAAAATTCATCGATAAATCACCATTAAATCTGGTTCCATAAACCAACAATAGACTCTATCTACTATCTGAAAGTAGTGTCTTGTATGCTAACTTCTTATCCATTTAGGATAAGATTTACATTTACTGTCTCACACTATGGTTCCTTTAAGCAGTGTAGTGAGGTAAACCATCATAGAATGTATGGCAGTCCTGAGGAAGTACAGCTTTCAGAGCTTGTAAGTCATCATATTTTGACTTTTTAATTTTTGGTGTTTCTGCATATTTCCTCCTAATCGAACCAGTGTTTTCTTTACACCTCTGAGGCAGAGGAAGAAAATCAGATTCACAGTAGTCAAGTTTGTACCCAAGAGCCCCGTCTTTGTATCTCAACTGACGGATGTCAGTGACAACTGGATCACCGACCTTATGTCCAGGACGGATTTTGGAATAGTACGTTAGATCATTGTATGTCTTGAAGAAGTTATGCTTCAGGTACTCAACCTGGTAGGGCTGCTTTGGACGGGCTTCCTCTATGTACGTTTTGTAGTTGCTGGGGACATAGATTTTTTTGTCCCTGAGTGCTCGTTCACAGGCAGCATGTACACTATCACATTCCATTTGTGTGTGACCTTTTTCCAGGATTTTTTGAAAAACTGTTTTCTTGGTCTTGCAGCAGAAGTCATACAGTGCATTAGCAAGAACTTTGTTTCTGTTCTGGTAAGAACATCCATCTGAGTACACGATTATAGTGGATGCTGCTTTGCACCTTTCGTTGTTGTTCAGGTAATCCAGAAGACAAGTTGCAAATGTGTCGGCATCTAACCCCCCTTCACCTTCATGCCAAAAACATTTGGCATCATGGGAATGAAGGTCGTAGATTGTGTAATTATGACAGGCTAACTTAGTTCTGTAATACAGTGCACTGGCTTTGAGTACTGGAGCCAACAGTACTGATTCAAGATCCACTGTTAATACCACAGTTGATTTGTCTTCTGCATACCTTTCCTTGTCCAGTGTCTTCTGCCTGCGTGCCATATCCTTCAGTTGGATATGCCTCTCATATGCTTCCTTGTCCATATTGCCCTCCTCATATTGAACACACACATCACACTGGTCTTTCTTTGGCTTAAATAAGCTCAGATTCATTTGTTTGAAGACTGTTCTGAGGGTGCAATCACTGGCTGCTTCATGACCATGTTCTCCACAGTATGTCTGGTATTCTCTGTACAGCGAGGAAAATGAACTGAACACTGGCTCAAGATACATTTTCTTAGTGTCCCTCCGACAGGAGTGACTTTCAACCCTTGGCAGACTGTTGAGAAATTCTCTCGTAGAACCATCCTGCTGACTGCGGCTCCTTGAAGGCATCTGCTGTTGCATCTGGTGCATTCCTGTGTCTGATTTGGCCCATTCATGGACACTCCATGCTCCTATGTTGAGTGTGGATAGAAACATTGTCTGGCAAACTGGTGCCTGCTTGTTATCAACCTGCAGTCTGTACTTATATGTTCGGTTCTTCCGAGATTGACCACCTGTTGTTTTTCATTTTGTAGTGCATGCTTCAACCTGCGACGACACATAAACCTTCCTTTGCTCCCAGGTCATTTTCCAGAAATCTGTGAAGATCTTTTGCCTTTGCTCTTCAGAAATATTCTCACATTGCTGTCCTCCCTTGTTTCTGATTTGACCTTCGTTGCAGCCATGATGACATCTGTTCCCTATGGAGCGTGGACTTCGAGTAACCTCAATGGTTTTTCTCCCCACTTTCTTTTTCCCCTTGTACTCTTTTCCCAAGCCGTCTGTTTTCCACATTTTGTTTTCTGTTGTTGACACCTTTCTGTCTCTTAGGTCTACTGTGTGCTTCTTCCTCCACAATATGTTCAGGTACTTGATCCTCTGCTAGTTCTTCCTCTTGCCCACTTTCACTGCTGTTACTAGAGCTTTTAGTCTCTTCCTGCTTGTATTTTGTAGGGTTGTATGTTTCATCGAGGTCAGACTCATCTAGAGGAGACTCAATATCAGATACTGGAGATGTTTCTAAATCAGAATCAGTGATGGATGTGAATATCACAAGTTCCTCACCACAAAATTCCTCTGTTATTACTGGCAGGTCTGTAGTTCTAGCTGTCTGGGGTTTTGCAATCACCAGATCCTTAGCATTGGGTCTTGCCTTCAAGGTAGTTGTAGGCCTACCACAGTCTCCCACAGTCACTGGGTGGCTGGCTGAAACAGTGGCTGTACCAGGGTCCCCTGTGACTGGCTGTGGCTGACCAGGGTCCCCCACAGTCACTGGGAGGCTGGTTGAAGTGGTGGCTGCACCAGGGTCCCCAGCAGTCACTGGGTGGCTGGCTGAAGTGGTGGCTGTACCTGGGTCCCCCACAGTCACTGGGTGGCTGGCTGAAGCAGTGGCTGTACCAGGGTCCCCCAGAGCTACTGGGAGGCTGGTTGAAGTGGTGGCTGCACCAGGGTCCCCAGCAGTCACTGGACAGCAGGCTGAAGTGGTGGCTATACCAGGGTCCCCCACAGTCACTGGACAGCAGGCTTGAAGTGGTGGCTATACCAGGGTCCCCCACAGTCACCGGGTGACTGGCTGAAGCAGTCGCTGGTTTGCAGAGGTTCCACCAGGCTCCATCAGGGGGATCACATTTTTTTCCTATAAATGAAATGCAATATTATCAGTATTATGATGTGCTAAATCATCTTTGAAACTTTCAGTGTTATCTGCCCATCAAGACACACAGAGTTTTTCTCTAAATAATGCCCTCACATAATATCAGTGTCAAACCTCATATTTTTTCCAAATACAGTCTTTAGGCTATTCTCAGCTGTTTCAAATATCCCTATTTGCTCCCATCATAATGTTAGAACACTGGAACTGGTCTCAACAATGCATCAGTACCACTACTTGCCTTTCTTGAGCGCCAACTCCATCATAATCATTCCCCTGGACAGAGGCCTCTTTTTGCCTGACCTGAGCCGGTTGTTGGCTGCCATGGTGTTGAAATGTCTAGCATTAACCAGCAATTAATGACAATTAATAATGACATTCACACAACCTCTAACCACAAGTTCAAAATGTTCAATGCCAAAATCTCCTATCTATGTACATGTAGATAGGAAGTGTATAAAAACTCCTATCAGGAGGTTTTTACCCAGAAATAGTTAGGCTAACAAACACAATTTTTATTAAATAATGCTCACTTACAATACTCAATTACATTTATTTTGAGGCCACAGTGCTGTTTCAAGTATTATCCCTAACATTTTCGACTCACCCCTTTGGTGTGATAAAAGTTTCACCACTTTTCGCTAATATGGTACCCTGCGTGATTCAAATTATTCTTGTCATTAATTTGACAAGAGATACTACCAAATACTTCTCTAGTAAGGGTGGAGGACATGTTTTACATGTTTAAACAATTGATTACTACAATCTGACAGACATTTAGACAGGTCTACATACCACAGACATCCCAAGTTTCAGTTCAGTGCAGATAGGAGATGTTGTGCTTCAAAATATTCCCAGGGATGCTGATAGGAGGTTTTCGTCAGGTGACTTTTCTGTCACAGCAAAGGGCGGGATTATCTTACAGACATACTGAATATGTGCAGCCTTCTTTGTTCTTGTCATCCGAAGTGAAATCCACCAATCAGAAAATTCTGCAGATAGGAGGTTTTGCGTTTCGGCCATCGATATGCACTTACCAGCAGGACATAGATGAGGCTACCTCGACTCTGTTCACAGCCCTTAGACCCAGAGGTTATTCCAGCCGTCAATTAGATCAGAGGTCAGAAACTCATTCAAAAATAAAAAAGATTATAAAACAGATAAGAGTAGTCTCGCACTTGTCCCGTTGGTGTTAACATATTCCCAGGACCTTTCAGGTTTAATTTCAGGCTTAAAGGCCAATTTCCACCGGGCACAGGAATTAATCGACCCCTTGAATAATTTCCGCCCGATTACAGCCTATAAAAGAAATAAAAACCTATCAGACATACTGGTTCACACACAATTTGATCATTCCAAAAACAACAGCACAGACACATGGTTACTCAGATACTCACCGTATATAGTAAATAGCCATTCAGGGCAGGGAGCTACAATAACATTCAGATGTACTCCACAAACCACCAACTTGATCTATATGATCGAATGTACACACTGTAATAAACTTTATATTGGGGAAACAGAAAAAACAGCCAAAACAGAATCAACATCGTACCGTATACAAACATCGATCCTACATAGGCATTTCATCCAAGTTGGCCTGGAATTTTTTAAATGTAGAATCCTGGATAGCAAACAGACCTGGTCCAAACAACAGAGACGTCGAATTGAACGACAATGGATACAAAAAATAAAAACGATCGATCCACTGGGCTTTAATGAAAAATACAATTAAAATCCTACTTGTGTATTGTGGGCTCTTCCTCTTCTTCTTCTTCTTCCCTTTCCGTGTCCTTTATGACCGCCTTTAATTTTCTAACAAAGCACGATTGGCCTATTAAGGTCAATTAACAATATCTCTGCTAGAATGTGAATACCCGGTTTACATGAGACCCCGGAATAAATAGCACTTATAATCATCTGGTGGTTGGATGTGAATGCATGTATTTAGGTGTCTGTGTGTGTATAGTTATATGCACATGAATGCATATAAATTGTATTTATATAAATAAAATAAATATTTTACTAATTTAGTAACAAATCAATATAAACAATAGAAATAACTTATATTTCTGTCATAATAATTGAGCATGCTTTTGGATACTAATATTATGCATGAATTTCGATTTCTTGCCCCCAGTTTCCCTTTTACGGCAGCTACTAAAAATTGTGTGTTGCGTTCAATGCATGCTTGGTTGTGTGAGTGTTTTTCCTTTCCCACTCACCCTCTCTTTTTTCCTGTTTCCTTATATTCCATATCATCCACCAATCATTAATTTCGTCCACGGGGTCTATGGCGAAGCCGAGGAATCCCCCATAGCAGCCAAATAATTCTCCCATGGCAGGGATTCCCCTAGATAACTGGAAAACACATACATATATACAAATATAAACACATTTGTAACAACATGGAAGGGTATGCATCTAATTACGCTCTCTTTTTTGCTAAACAAACATTGTTTTAAATTAAAAATGATTTTATGTGTTATGTTTTATTCAGCATGATGTATATATCTTATTATATTTTATTGTGTGGAGATGCATGTTTAGCACTCTTTTATGTACAGCACTTACCTGTATATAGCACTTACCTGTGTATAGCATTTCCTATGTACAGCACTTATTTTACATTTTTTTATTGCATGTTATTTATGTTGCAGCTGTTTATTGGATGCTTACCCTTCCTACTTACGGATTTACTCCCCCAGCAGTTAGGTATCCCACCTCATTCATCAAAAAAGGGGCATGCCTGGGAATACTCTACTGATTATTCCAGAACCTGGTGGTCATCTACTCTCCAATGACCTTCATCTTCACCTTTAGTTTTTCCTTCCTCCGGAGCTTTCCCTAAAAACCAGCACTTGAACAGACCCTGGAGCCCACCTTGATTTTAACCCTTCTATACAGACCCTGACCCTTAACCTAACCTCCGACTTTACCCTAAACCATCTGACTCCTACTCTGGCCCTAACCCTGACCTGATCCCTAAATCTAACCATTTGACCTTGACTGAGGCCCTAACCCTAACCTGACCCTCGCCCCTGCCCTAACCCTAACCTGACCCCCGACCTTGCCCTAACCCTAACCTGACTTTTGACCCGGCCCTAACCTTAACCTGACCCTCGACCCTGCCGATGTGTGTATATATAGATACATTTCTAAAAAAAGGAGGGTATGCATCCTACTACCCCCCCCCCCCCTTTTTCTACACTAACATCCTTTTCAAATTTAAAAATGATCTATGTGTTATGGTTTATGCAGCATGATGTATATATCTTAATATATTTTATAGTGTGAAGATGCATGTTTAGTAATTTTTCTATGTATAGCACTTACCTGTGTACAGCCTTTCTTATGTACAGCACTTATTTTACATTTTTTTATTGCATGATTTTTATTGCATGATACTTAGATTACAGCTCTTTATTGGATGCTTACCCTTTCTACTTATGGATTTACGCCCCCAGCAGTTGGATATCCCACCTCACTTTTTTTAGGGGGGATCATGCCTGGAAATATTCCACTGGTTATTCCAGAACTTGGCAGTCTTCAGCGTGATCTGGATTCCCTTCCTCCAGCCGACCTCGACCTTGCCCTAACCCTAACCTGACCCCCGCCCCTGCCCTAACCCTGGACCCTGCCCTAACCCTAACCTGACCCTCGACCCTGCCCTAACACTAACCTGACCCTTGACCCTGCCCCAACCCTAACCTGACCTTGACCTAATCCTATTACTATGTTGGAGGACCCAACTCTAACTAGTAAAGCTATAAACCCCCCCCCCCCCCCCTCCCGGTTTTCAGGAGGAAGAGCCCCCAATCCAGGTCCAACAGGACCTCCAAAGTTGAGGATCCCTAACACAACCTATTGATGTGATTGATGGCCCTTCCCTCCATGTGAAGTCCTAAAAAATTGGAAAAAAAATATCAGGGATATATAAAAATTCAACATTTTCATAAATAATACTCCCTGTCCTAATAGGCTGTGTTTTCCTCATCCCTCCTTGTCCCCTCCCTTTACTTACCTTCATATCCTTTCAAAACCTGTACTCTCCTCTCACTGAACCAGCTCCGGACCATTTATCAATCTGCTTTTTCTCCATGAGCCAATATGGAACTTATAAAAAAAATATATAAAAAAAACATTGTATATATGTGTGTATGTATATATACATATATAAAAATAAAATAGACAAAGATCAAAATAATACATGTTGCCAGTGCATTAGTGACATCTAGTGGTGTCCCCTTCCCCTAACCTAACCCCCTAACCCTAACCCTAACAATTTATGTGATCAACTCTTACTGTTTTTGGTCAGGATGCCTTGTTGGAGTCCCTGCGCAACAAATTTAAAAAAGAGAGAATTCCCCTGATCAGCAACAGTGAAGTTGCAAAAATGAGGAAGAGATTCTCATCGCCTCATGGTGGAAGGGCAGAGTCAGAGGGCAGTAAGCCTTCAGTGAAGAAAGTCAGGGCTGTAAGTCATTAGTAATGCTTAAATGCTTAAATGAAATTAGGGTATGTTTAAATAAACCTAACACTTTTAGGTTTAACACAATTGTACTTTTTAAAATTGTTTTGTTTTTCTTGGCTATGAACTGAACCTAGGAAATGCAGGATGGAGAAGATGAGCACAGCATTCAACACTATAAAGAAGCAATGAAAATAGAAGCTCTAAAACAGAGACCCAACTACAACCTCATAATAAATGGAATGGTTAAGATGCAAAAATACGGGGCCAACTTTATTCAGGAACATTTGACAGCTGCAGTCCATGCCTACGCCATTCCATTTTGGTGAGGTCAAAGCACTAGCCCTGTATTACAAGCTAAATTGTGGGCCATGCCCATCCTCATAGAACATAAGTTTTGAAAGACTTTGAAGTTTGTAGGCCCTTTTCGCCATTCTTCAAATACTGTCAGAAAAGATCCAGAAGTTATGAAAAGACCTAATAAAACAACTTGATAGACTTATTATTTGCTATTGCAGAAAATCTGATGTGGCTTCAGAATGCAACTATATTCCAATGAAAGTAATTCTGTTTACCATTTCTTTGTCATACTTTGTGTCTTAGATTCTAGAGGAAATGAAGCTTGTAAGCAAAGTGGATGTGGACAAACTAGTTGTTGTTAACTTTGCCAAGATGTCAAAAAACATCCTTGACAAGGCTCCTAAAAGTGCCCTCAAGGATACGTGTTTGACTGCACTCGATGCCTCTGAGACAGAGGGCGGCGGGCGGCGGGCGTATTTGGTCATTGGAGGCTGTGGAGTCGGACAGCGGTTTGGAGGATGCTGGACCGAGGATGACCGTGGGCAGCGAGGCACTGGGAGATGGGAAAGGTCAAGAAGGCGAGGAGGCTGGAGGGGGTGGGGCGTCCCTCCCAGCTGAGCGCAGGTGGCACGGAAATGGAGCCAAACTGGAGAAGCAGCGGTGAGGAGATGGACATCAGTGAGGAAATGATAAGACGTTTGAAAAGGAAGAAGAAAGGTAAAGAGAAGATGAGTGTGAAAAAATGAAAGGTATGAAAGAAGCTCTGCTGTTATTTTTTCTTATGGTTTTTCTTTGTATTATGGGTGCTCAAATTAAAATTTCTTTGTTTAATTGTAATGGTCTTAGAGACAAGAGGAAAGCAGAGCAGGTTTTTGTTGGACTAAATTCGGACATTTTATGTTTGCAAGAGACAGATGAACTTATGGACAGAATGAAAACAATGTGGAGGGGGGACTTTTTTGTGAACCATGGGGGGCAGAGGGAATGTGGTGTAGCTATTTTAGTTAAAGGGTGTGTCAATAGTGTAAAACAAGTATTTAAAGACAATAAGTGAAGATTATTGGTTATTGAGTTTGAATTGTAAAATGTTTTATTTCCTTTGGTTAATGTTTACGCTCCGATTGTAGAAACGGAGAGACTTCTTTGGAAAGATGAAGAGTTTAATTAAGGGAAATTGTATATTAGTTGGGGATTTTAATGTTTGGTGCACAAGACTTGATGCATGCAGTGTTGCATCTTTCAAGGCTGATAGCTCAAAATCGGTGCTTAATATTATCTTAGTGAGTGAAGATTTGATTGATGTATGGAGGGAAGAGAATCCATACAAAAGGCAATCTTCAAGACGGCAGATTGTGTTGGGAAATATTAAGCAAAGCAGAATTGATTTATGTTTAGTTAAAAGAAGTATTTTTAGTTTTTTGGGGAACATAAGATATAAGTTCATGGGTTTAAGTGATCATGCTGCTCTTACATTTCAGTTGGAGGGAAAACGGGTGGGAAAGGTGGGGGAGTGTGGTGTTTAAATTCATGTCTTTTGGCTGAACAGGAATACAGAAAATGTATTATTAATTGCTTAATGTTTGAAAAAAAGAACCCGTTCTATGAAAAGAATATTTGTGCTTGGTGGGGAATGGTTAAGAATAAAATAAAGATGAAAAATATTAGCTATGCTAAGAAAAGGAGTTTTTTAAGGAAGCAAAAAGAGTTGGAGTTAAGGGAGAATCTAAAAAAAGAAGAGGAAATAATAGAGGGGGATCTAAATCATGATAGGGCAAAACTGATACAGTTGCAAAGTGATTTGGAAAATTTGGAGAAAGAGAAATGTAGGGGTGCCATAACAAGAAGCAAAGGTAAATATGTAGTGGAGGGGGAGAAGTGCATAAAGTTCTTCCTTAACCTTGAGGGAAAAAATTAAAGGAAAAATTTTATTACTGACTTGGAAAATAGAAAAGGTGAGAAAGTAAGTGATTTTGTTGGTATATTAGCAGAAGTTCAATCTTTTTATAGCAATTTGTTTAAGAAAGAAGGTGTCGATCAGGAATCTGTGGATAGAGTGTTGAGTGCAGTGGGTATTAAGATATCTGAGGAGGATAAGCAAATGTGTGACAGTGATATATCAGTCAATGAAATAAAAGTGGCGATAGAACAAACTAAAAATGACAAAAGCCCTGGGTTGGATGGACTAACAAATGAGTTTGATAAAGCATTTTCTGATATATTGGCACCGATTTTATGGAAAGTGTTGTATGGAAGAGAGGAAGGAGATGCCTGAATGTATGGCTACGGGGATGTTAACTATTCTGTTTAAGAAAAGGGGGAATCCAAATAAGCTGGAAAATAATAGGCCTTTAAGTCTACTGAATAGTGATTATAAAATATTAGCTAAAGTGCTAGCAAATAGGATAACGAATGTAGTTGGGAGTATTATCTTGTACACGCAGGGATATAGTATTCTGGGGAGGGATATCACTGATATCATCTGTTCAGTAAGAGATGTTGCAGGGCAAATGAACAGTGATGGTGAGGGGGGCATATTATTAAGTGTAGATTTAAACTAGACCTTTGATAGGGTAGAGCATGATTATTTAATGCAGACTATGAGTAAATTTGGGTTTGGTAATAGGTTGGTATCATGGTTAAAGCTGTTATATAAGAATGCCAAGAGTTGTGTGAAAATAAATGGGGTGTTGACAGAATCATTTCCGTTAGAAAGCTCGATAAGACAAGGGTGTCCCCTGTCAGCAGTGCTTTATAGTATTTCAGCAGAACCTCTGGCAGCTTTAGTAAAACTGGATAAGATGATTAAATGTATTGACAGTCCTTTTGAGAAGAATAGTCTAATTTATCAGTACGCGGATGACACAAATATTACTGTGAAAGATTTAGATAAAGTGGGCATTAAATTCTTTGAACAGTACGATTTCCTCTTTCCCATGGAAAGGTAGAGGGATGTGATAGCACAGAGAACTGTAATAGGCAACAAAAAGGAGGGAGGGCTAGCCTTAATAGATGTGGGTGCCAAGAGAGATGCACTTAGAGTGAAACTGATAAGCAAGTTTCTGGATCAGGCCCAGCAACACCCCTGGAAAGACTTCTTGGCTGATTGCATAGTGGAATACGGAGAGAGGAGTGTGTACAACTTGTGTACTCTCCCACCCAGAAATGTTCTTAGAGGCCTGCCAGGGTTCTACCGAGAGGGGCTGGAGGCATTGGGAAGGATTCTAGCCCACCTAAGGCCTGAATGCAGTGAAAAAAAACATGTTGCAGATGTCTTTCCTCTGAAACCCCTGTCTTACTTATCAGGGGAGATATTTGGTGTGCAGTAAGCTAGAGGCTGCTGGCCTCACAAAGGTGGGACAAGTAATGGATGCAAATGTTAACTTTATTTTAGAATATTTGTTGAGGAAATTGAGTGAAATGAGGATGAAATACAGAAAACAACAAATTGTAAAGATAGCAGGGAAACTTGAGAAGTGCCTGCTGCCTGATTAGCGCACACTGCTGGGTAAAAGCAGTTGCAAGGTGCAGGACTGAATTTCTTCCTCTGCCTTGGGGGGAAGACTATTAATGTTGCATCTGTGAAAACTAGAGACTGGTATAAATTGTTTCTTGGTAAAAGTCATAAGAGACCAGCCTCAGAAAAGATCTGGAAGGAGATTTTCCCTTCACATGAAGTCAGCACAATCTGGAAGAATATAGATGTCCCATGTATGACCCCAGAAATCTTTAATTTAGACTTCAAAATAAGGCACAGGAAGATATTCACTGGTGTTGTCCAGCACCAAATTAATAAGAAGCTATACAAAAGAGAATGTGCGGTGTGTAAAATGATGGATGAGGACTTTGAACACCTTTTTCTCTGTGTCAGGACACAGAGAAATGGTAAAGAAACTTTTGACTGATCATTGTGGACTCTCATTATGCACAGAAAGTGAATGGAACAGGACATATCTGTTTGGCATCCAGGGAAAGACCCAGGGGAAAAACATTATTCTGGTCAACACTGTACTGGCCTTTGCTAGGCATGCGGCCTGGCTTAGGAGGAACTCAGCTCTGTACAAACATTTCCAAACTGTTTGCAAATCTCTTAAAGGCCCACCTTAAACTGTTTTATGCAGCAGAAAGAGACAATTTCAAGAGACTTTTGGCATTTAACAATACCTTGTTCAGCGAAACAGGGGATAAAAGGCTGTTATGTGTATTTTTAAATGAGAACGAATGTTAACAGATTCTATGTTGTATGTAATATAATGTTGTGTCTTTTACTGTTATTATTGTAATTACTGTTTTTGTTGAGAATTTCTGATATTTTTGATAATTAAAAAAAAATAAAAAGCACACCCGATCTCGTCGTGCATGATTGGCCTGCCCGTGCTCCCAGCTATCTCATTGGTGGATGGATACTATAGCATCTTAATAATACTAAATACTGGTGTGATATGATTGGAATATTGAATAGTGATAAATATTGATAAGTGAATAAATTAGTGGTGGGCGGATCGACCCAAATATTGATATTATCGGTATCGGAACGATACTAGCCTGGTGAGATTGATTCTTTACTTTAAGTTCCGCTCTTGTTTGCAATGCTGCGGTTTCGGCAAAGAGGAAACAGCCAACTCGCCGCTCCGGTGTCAGCACAGAGCAGGCACACTTTGCTCCCCCTCCCCCCTCTTGTGTTTAGATGTTGCGCCATCACGTGAGTCACGTGACGTGACTTAGAAGCGCAAAGCAAACAAACAAACAAGTTGCTGGCTCAGGTTCATCAGCACACGCACAGAGAAAATACAACAGAAGAATGGCAGAGAGGAAGCCGAAAACGAGACAACAGCAAAATGTGGGATTTGTAAAATGCTAGTCAGGTATAGTGGAAACACTACCAATTTATATAAACATATAATATATAAAGTATTGGTATCGGCGATACTGGCCCGTATTTACTTGGTATCGGATCGATACTAAAATATGCAGTATTGCACACCACTAGAATAAATAAATGTGTTAAAATGTACATGTTGGTGTTAATAATTTTTTAAGTTAAACAACAGTAACACAATGTATTAACATCCCAACTGGGTTTTTATCATGACAGATTGTAAGGCTATTCTGGTAGTTATGATTGTATGTTAAGTCATTTGAGTGTGTAGTAAACTAAACAGTCAACTGCACAACATGATGAATTTAAATCATGTTAGAAAAAGCCTAGAAATATGACAACACATAATAATATCATCATCACATTCAGATGTTCAGTATTTTCTTCATCTCATCACCACCACCAGTGTCTAGACCCTGGGGGGTTTCCTATACCAAACACAGCCTCATCCCCTTTCAAATATGATGACATAATAATGGGGTCTAATCCCCAATGATGCTCACACGTCACACCTCATTTTTCTCTTCTTTGTGCACATGGCAATACAATTTTGTTGACTGAGAATGAAATACATTTGATAGTAATCTTTTACAGATAAAAATGACTTCAGCAAACTATGCTGCTTGTTTGGACAGTCAGTCAGAAACATGAGATCATTTTGTGAGACAAGAAAAATATTTGAACAATGAAAGAGAAAATACATGTTTTATTTAGAATCACAAATTGAACTAACTAATAACTAAATAAATAAATCAATTTTTACAAACACTATATACTAATAACAACAAACAAACAACAACAACCAACAATGAAAACAAGGAGCATCCTTCATTTGTCCTCAACAGCACTAATTTTTGTGACCTTTCTCCCCTCTCTAGTAAGGCTAACACAGATTTTTCCAGTCCTGAGCCTGGCATCGAATGGCTCCCACAGGCCATGTTCCACCCTCACCATGTTTCCCTCCTCCATCAAGAGGGTGGACATGCCTGGCTGCTCCTCTGTCACACCAACAACAGTGACTGAGTCAGCACTTGCTTTGACCTCCTGTTGAGAGGAAAAGAACATGAGCTATCATCTGATCATCATGATTTGTTAAATATGAAATGAATTACTTAAGCCTTTTCATTGTGTTATACTGTACTTCAAGCTTTGTATGTGTGGTTGAATGGAGCTGAACCACATAATCTGAGACCTTGACTTTGAGACTGGGTCAGTCTCAGGTGCTCCCCAAGCTGTGGGGTCAGTTCCACAGCCTGCTCCCTCCAGAGGCAAATGCTTGCTTGTTTTTTTGTCCTATGGAGGATAAGACAATATGATGTGTTAGTATGCTGCCTAAACCATAGTAACAACAAGTAAATACCATGCATTAAGAAACTAAGGCTGTAGCAAAAGGAGTGGATTTTGGAGGTGAATCCCTAACAACAGCAAACAAAGCTGTCAAATAAATATGGCTCAGTAAAGGGAAAATCTGAAATGAAATGATTTTGGAATGTTTTGGAGTAGATCCCTAAAGTTGGCCTAGCCTACTTAACTCAAGTAAAGGCAGGCCTCCTTATGAAAGTGTAAGCTATTACCAGTTCATTACAGTAGGATATGCCTTTTATCATTTAATTACTTTTTAAATCTTTTTGTCTGTCTCTTCAAGTCTTCTGTGTTTTTTCTGTATTATTTGGATTAATATGTTATGAAAAAAGCAGAGATGACAAAAATCCATCAGCCTACCTCCTGCAGTGTAATGTTTTTCAGTGGAATGCTGTCTTTTCCACTTCTCACCTCCTTGACTGTAGACACCTGAAAAACAGGACACATTCATATTAATTCCACCTTTTATACCAAACTCTTCAATTTTATTCCTTTAATACTATAACAACAAAAGCAAACAAAAAGCCGCCATGATCAGGATATGATTTGAAGAATCAGGAGAGGTCAGTGACAAATAAAACACTGAAAGGTCAAAAACTGCTGTAAAGTTTCTTAGAGTTTCTCCTTTGAAAGACTGAAAGAAGGACCTGGCTCAGTTCCACAACTCCACAACTTCTCCTTCAACAGTGAGAAGCTCCTGTTGGTTACTGCAGGCCCTCAGGGGGGTCAGCAGTGATGCTGGTGCTAACAGAGCCTCTGCCTCCCTCTTGAGTTCCTCAGATACACTGATATTTGTTAGAGTGGAAAAACAGCGTGTCCTTTGTTATATTTATTATGTAAGGAGGAGAGGTGCCTCTAAGTGTATATCCCCTGATTATATAGGCGTTTCCCTCAGAAACCTTGGGGGCCAACTTCTCACTGTGAACTTGGCCGTGGAGGCCCCATATGACAGTGTGAGACATCCCAGGTGCTGTGTTATTGGAGCACAGAAATTTAGTTTAGTAGCAGATTTTGTCCACAATGAATGGAAGTCAGTGCAATGTCCTGACAAGTATACCTGCACAAACCTGTGTGTGTGTTGTTGTTGTTGTATTACTTGGGGATAGAAATCTGTTCAAACAGTCACACTGTGGGGATTTGGTGAACCTTTGGACACACAAAGCAAGTCTACATAACTTCTATAACTGAATTTCAACAGGGGTGGAAAGTAACAAAGTACTGTCCTTAAGTACAATGGTGAGGTACTACTTTATGCTGCTTTCTACTCCACTACTCCACCCCCACCTCCACACCTCTGCCCACAGTGTTCAGCTCACAGCTACCCCCCACTGCTCCTCCTGCCAAACACCCACCCCCTCCATCCACACCTTCCAACACACAGCCCCCCTGCTCCAACCTGTCCCTCACAACAACCCAGGTGAGAGATGAGCTCAGGCGGATCAAGGCAAGAAAGGCCACTGGGTCCAGACGGCATCAGCTCCAGGCTCCTGAAGTCCTGTGCAGACCAGCTGTGTGGGATCGTGGAGCAGCTCTTCAACACGAGCTTGAGGTTAGGGAGAGTCCCACAGCTGTGGAAGACATCCTGTGTGGTACTGGTGGCGCTGACATCCCACCTGATGAAGACCCTGGAGCAGCTGATTCTCGCCCATCTACGGCCCTCGGTGAGACAGTCAATGGACCCGCTGCAGTTTGCCTACCAGCCTGGCATCGGGGTGGATGATGCAGTCATCTACCTTCTCCACAGAGCTCTTTCTCATCTGGATAAACCTGGAAGCACTGTGAGAATCATGTTCTTTGACTTCTCCAGTGCTTTCAACACCATACAGCCCATGCTCCTGAGGGACAAGCTGGAACACATGGGGGTGGACCAGCATCTCACACTCTGGATACTGGATTACCTCACCAACCGACCGCAGTATGTGAGGACACAAGACTGCATGTCTTCTCACTGTTTGGAGTGCAGGGGGCACTGCTCAGGACTTTTTATGACACTGTTATGGCATCAGCCATCTTCTATGGAGTGGTCTGCTGGGGAAGCAGCATCTCGACAGCAGACTTGAAGAGACTGGACAGGCTGATCAAGAAAGCCAGCTCTGTCCTGGGGTGCCCTCTTGACCCCATGGAGGTGGTGGGTGAGAGGAGGATGATAGCAAAACTATGATCCCTGATGGACAATGAGCTCCACCCCATGCAGGACAGTCTGACAGCACTGAGCAGCTCCTTCAGCAATAGGCTGCTTCACCTAAAGTGTGTGAAGGAGAGGTATCGCAGGTCCTTCCTTCCTGCTGCTGTTAGACTCTACAATCAACACTGCTCCTAGTTCACCACATACTCACATGGACCATTTTCACTGGGTTCTGCACTGTTACTAATCCAAAACTATGAGTCCTCACTGTGTGCAATGCCATTTCAAAATGTGCAATATCTGTATTGTCCTGTGTATATTGCTCTTCTGTTAATATTTTGTTATTACATTGTCATGTTTATACTGTTGTGTGTATATATATATATAGCAGCATAAGTGTATATATATATATATATATATATATATATACACACTTATGCTGCTGCAACAATGTAAATTTCCCCATTGTGGGACTAATGAAGGATTATCTTATCTTATCTTACATTTCATTAGTAACACTTATGATGATGTACCTTAAAGATGCTATTTTTTGTCCTGCTAGAAGAGGACAACATCGCTGACAGAAAGACTGGCTCAGGGTTGGCCACTCTGATTAGCCAATCACAGTTGGCTCACTAACTTTTGCCCAGCAACCAGTTGCCATGGTGCCATTTGGGGGGGGGGGGGCAAAATGGATGGAGACTATGTTGAAATCCTTGAAAACTTCAGCCTCTTTGAACTTTAACTACTCCAGCATACTTTGTGCTACAAACTTCATTTAAACTTTAAACAAGTCCCAATAAGTTCAGCTATTAAGCTTGCATTCAACTTTTTCATATCTTGTACAGTTTTTGAATGACAGCAGTTTATATTTCATGCTGTTTTCTGGCCGTTTCTGGGTTTTTAATGGGTGTGTATTGCGCTGGGTAGAGTGGGTGAGCAGTGGTCAGCAGTGAGGTCACCCACTCTAGCTTTCAGGCCTTCAACTTTTTCTGAAATTTTTGTGCTTCACCTCTTCTCCTGTCCACACCTTTCACTTCTCACACACAATTTATTCCTCAAATTGTAGATCATTTTGTGCTCTGTCACACAGTGTGACTCCCTAAGCCATACGATTTACGGTTTTCAAGGTAGCCGCCTCTGATCACCAAGAGGAGCCCTCAACTGCCCCATTCATCTCCATATTGGGTCTCCTCAGACGTTATCCAAACCAGGCCAGTTTTTAAACTGCCACACTGTGGTCATTTTTCACTTTATCTACACAAATAACACATGTCTGTGTTCAGTAAAGTCTCCCAGCACTGGTAGTTACCAGATATTACCGATAGGAGTTATGGTTTTTGAATTATTAGAAGTTCAAGAGGTGCGCAGAGCAAAATCTGACTCTGTAGAGGCTGAGACCTTGATATTGCTATGGCAACCTGTGAGTGCAGTTGAACAGGTGACTGTGATCAGCTGATCTCTGATGTCTGTGCTGTTTATCAAACTCTTGACTTACAGTTGTAAGTATAACGCGGTTCACCTTTTGCGGCCTCACTGTTTCGCAGATTTTTTTTTTAGTGCAATTTTGCATGCTTTTTTTTTTTTTACAGTGTATCAATGCGCATTGTGTGCTGTGTCCTGATTGGCTAAGAGACTGTAGACCATTGTCAATGAATCTCCTCCGTGCCGTGTCTCCTGTACAGTACAGAATGCGTTGGGCTTGCCAAATTTACCTAAATGTTCGATCTTTAGCAGTGTGACTCTCAAGTGCTGTATGTTTGCAAATGTTAATGCCTGTCTGTGTTCACCCTTAATTCTATTCTATTTATATTCTTTTGCTATTCTATTTATATTCTGTGTCGTTTGCCAACTGTCCTGCATGCTGCCCTGTCTTTCGTCACAAACTGTTGTTGTACTGCCCTGTGTGATGTGTTATGTCTGTATTTGCTGCTGGAAACGTAATTTCCCCGAGGGAGTCATCCCAAAGGGATCAATAAAGTCCGTCTAAGTCTAAGTCTAAGAAAAGTGTATAAAGTGTGTGTGGATTTCACCTATTGCAGGTTGCAGGTTTTTTTAGAAAGTAAACCCCGTGATAAACGAGGGACCACTGTACTTTTCTGTCAAAATCCTGCTACAAACTGTCTCTACACCACACAGAGGACATGAATTCACACACAATTCAACAGTTTTCACTTCAAACAGGTTTTAGAGCAGTTTTATTCAGGGGTAACTTGGCAGTTAATTTCAGTTGGTGATAGAAAACACACAGAGAAACACTTCATACCTCTTTCTCTCCATTTGAACTGTTTGAGTCAAACCCTCAGAAGCTGATTTTACCTTTCAACTGTTTCTACCTCTTTTACATTTTGATTTCCAACTTTTGATTCTGCATTTGACTTTTGGCTATTTTCTCAATGCATTTGATTGTTAGCATTTGATTTTTACCACTTCATAGCTAGTAATTGCTATTGCTAATGATTTATTGTCAGTTCTATAAATGACATTTTTATCTGTTTGGTCAATCATTTTCCATTACAGACTCAGCAAAATGCCCTTGTGTTCATTTTGCCACTGCTCATTGAAGAAGGTTACTCAAGAGAGATTGAGGCGGGTCATAGCCCGTAGAAGGCAATTGTACATAGTTTATATTCTTAAGGAAGTTTTGAAATAGATTTTTGTGTGCAGTGCTGTTGAGGGTTCCTCGTGTTGTTGTTCTTTTAAGCAATATTAACTGAGAGGGTGTGCTTTAATGTCATTTGAGCACGACAGTGATGCGGTCAGGACCAAGTCGACTCGAGTTTAATATTGCGATTATACAACTATTACCAACAAAGTAAAATGTATAATTTGTTCTCAAAATAAAAAAGGTTTTTGCAAGTGTTTTTCCTGTTTCCATGGAAATACATGGGGTCTGACTATTAACTGGAACACAATCAGTCACGTTAGTGGACTCCTAAGTGTAATGGAACCGAATTTACCACTAAGGCAAATAACCAGACCCTTAGTAACGACCTAGCAACAGAAATGATTTTCTAGTCCCAGATGAGTGAAATCTGAGCTGACGTTAATGCTTTGGTAGTGAGTAGTTCCTGCTCCAGTCTGGTTATTTTTCTGCTCATTATTATGATTTTGTTTAGTGGGTTTTTATTGATGTTAGATAATGACTCAAACCGAGCTGAGATATTGAAGATATTGAAGGTGAGATATTGAAGGTGATTACACAGATTCAATGAAGCATTTATAGAAAGCGGTCAGGTCTCAGAAAGGAAAGGCACTGCTGACAAAGGGCTTCATTGTTTTGTTGAAAGATGAGTCTGTGATCAATTATTATCCCAAGGTATCAGTATGAAATGACCCTTTCTGTTTCTCAGACTCTGTGTCAGTTTGTCGGCGATGAGAGGATCCAGATGATCAGCTGTGGGTTTACATCCATTTGGAGCAGTTTTCTTCACATTAGGTGGAAATGCACAATGTTAAAGGCACTTGAAAAGTCCACAAAGACCAGTCTAATAAGTGATTTGGGCTTCTCAAGATGGGTATGGACGCAATGCAGCAATGTCAGGAGAGCATCATCCACACTTCTGTGCCATTTATACGCAAACTGAGGAGAGTCAGTATGCATGCTGACATCCTCCTGAAGCTGGGGGGTAATGAGACAATCTGAAGCAGATGGAATTGCTCATTTTGGCTACTGGACAGATAGTTGAGGTTTTGTGACTAAGTGTCATTGGAGAGAGCTCAGCTATTATCTCCTTCCTCTCCTGTGAGTAATCAGACTGGTCAATCCTGCAGAAGAATCAGTTGAGGTCCTCAGCCATGTTGAAATAGTCTTTAGTCCAAGTATTGGATGATCCTCAGTTGTTATTGTGGAGGCCAGTCAGTGATTTAACACCTTGCCAGGTGTCCCAAGCTTTTCCTCTCCAGAAGAGTTTCTCAACCCCCTCCTTGAATCTTTATCTGCTTTTATCTGTATTTTCATCTACCTTCTCCACAGCATCTTGCATCCTGGATACTGGATTACCTCACCAACCGACCACAGTATGTGAGAACATGAGACTGCATGTCTGACATGGTGGTCTGCAGCACGGGGGCCCTGCAAGGAACAGTCCTGGCTCCATTCCTCTTCACCCTCTACACTGCAGACTTCCAATACAATTCACCTCACTGCCACCTGCAAAAGTTCTCTGATGACTCTGCAGTCGTCAGCCTCATCACAAATGAGGATGACAGGGAGTACAGAGAACTGACGCAGGACTTTGTGGACTGGTGCCTGCGGAGCTGCCTCCAGATCAATGCAGGAAAGACCAAAGAACTGGTGGTGGATTTCTGCAGGAGCAGACATTCCTCCCAACACCAGTGAAGATCCAGGGAAGAGACATTGAGATGGTGACATTTTAAAAGTACCTGGGTGTTCAGGCTGAACAATAGACTGGACTGGACAGACAACACCACTGCACTTTACATGGAGGATCAGAGCAGACTCTATCTGCTGAGGAGAACCAGGTCCTTTGGAGTGCAGGGGGCACTGCTCAGGACTTTTTATGACACTGTTATGTTATCAGCCATCTTCTATGGAGTGGTCTGCTGGGGCAGCAGCATCTCAGCAGCAGACAGGAAGAGATTGGACAAGCTGATCAAGAAAGCCAGCTCTGTCCCCCTTGACCCCATGGAGGTGGTGGGAGAGAGGAGGATGATAGCAAAGCTATGATCCCTGATGGACAATGAGCTCCACCCCATGCAGGACAGTCTGACAGCACTGAGCAGCTCCTTCAGTGATAGGCTGCTTCACCTAAAGTGTGTGAAGGAGAGGTATCGCAGGTCCTTCCTGCTGCTGTCAGACTCTACAACCAGCACTGTTCCTAGTTCACCACATACTCACATGGACCATTTTCACTAGGTTCTGCACTTTAATTAATCCAAAACAGCTGCTATCATATATATATTCATTGTGTGCACCTTCAAAATGTGCAATATCTGTATTTAGTTCATTTTCTGTCTCTATGTATAAAGTCCTGTGTATATTGCTCTTCTGTTAATAGTTTTTTATTACATTGTCATGTGTATACTGTTCTTATGTGTATATTTTTTTATAGCATTATCTTGTTTTTATCTTGCCTTTACTCGTATTTATGTCTTTTCTATCTTTCATTCACTTATGCTGCTGCAACAATGTAAATTTCCCCATTGTGGGACTAATGAAGGATTATCTGATCTTATTATCTTATTTATAGAAATGATGCTGGAGAAGCCACATCATCTGCCTTTGTTTGTGGTGCAGTGTAAATACAGCAATATTACCTGGAGAAACCATCTTTGTGTTCATTGAGAATTTTTTGTTACACTGAACTCTGGTTGGCACAGCTGTTGGAAATGTCCATGCAGTCCATGTGTATATTGCATTGTATGGTATGATCAGAGTATAATTGATTTACATGTTCTGTTACTTGACATGGTCAAGCTTTTCATGTTTTGTCTTTTTGTGACCAAGACTTAAAAGTAATCACAGTATTAGAACAGAGTGGAATAGAATAAGGGAATTAAGTGACTCCTCTGGCCTTATGAATGTTTGTCCTGTCTGGTGTGTTCTGTTTGTTGGGCGATCAAAGTGGAACTGAAGCAGTAAAGTGCACTTTTCATGATGAGCAACTGCATGCTGCTGTAAGAGCTGCTCTGGACAACTGAATCACTAATGGCAGTATATGGAATACATGGAGGTAAAATGATGTGGTATAGCAGGGATGAGCTGTTGCTTCTGTGGAATATGGATTATCCAGCACTGAACCTGGACAACTCTGTTATACTTGCTTTACACAACAAACTGGATGAACTACATGCAGCCATATCTTTCCAGTGGGAATACAAAGGAGACCTTAACCCTACTCTGTGAGTAGTCTGAAGAGACAGGGTGTAGGCTGTTCTCATATTAGACACTTTGAATTTACCAGCAGTATGTTACATGTGCCACTAGGGGTAACAAAACAATAAAACCTCTGTTATAGTAATTTAAAAATGCATACAAAGCATAAAAATAACAGCCCTAAATACTGTAGACCATAATATTTTTCACCTTGACAATGAGTTTCTTCTGCAACACAGGAGCATATCTGTTATAGGGACTTCCTAACTCTGTTGTAGGCTAACAATAAAATAAATAGTAACTGGTAGAAAGAATAGAAACAAGAGTGCTAAGGTTCTTTGACTACATTGGTCAAATATTACTAAAACAATAATTCTGATTTCATTGACTTTCACTGTATTGTGTGTGGTGTGTGTTGGGAGAAATCTGCAGGATGGTTGATGGATGACGAGACAGACTCGGTAACACACAGGAGACTCGGATGGCTTACGCAGCGGTAGAGTTTACTGGCCAGGAGAAATAACCATAACACATCATGTCATGCAGTGCCATCGTCACTTCTGGGGACTATCCCTCTGAGGTAGGTATTTATTCCCTTTGTGCAAAGACCAAACATGGATACTTACAGTTCTGGAGGAGACAGTAAGTCAGTGACTAATGATAACTGACAAGTGCCCAGTGACCTTGATTGAGGCACACACACATTTCCCAGCATATCTTGCCTCCCCTCCAGCCACAGCTGCTGCAGGACAGACTTATGAGACATAACAGAGGATACACAGTGAGAAAGGGAAGGCCCAGGTCAGAGTGTGCCTAGGCCTCAGCAAAGCTGTATTTCTCCTTCACACAGACTTTGCCAAAAACATAGCCCCCTAAGAATAGTGCCAATTTCTTAGAAAATGTATCTAATTTTCTTATTTAAATCAGGGATGTTTTACACAAATGTAATTCTTTTTTCATATGTTTGTTTTAGAAATTGTTAAATTGAGTGGATGAGCAAAGTTAAATGTATTTGAAGAAAAGCTTTAGTATTTTGTATGTATTTTTGAATACTTTCAATCTGTTTCTCAAAACAGCCAAATTACTAATGTAGTTGTTTCTTTTTAAATAAAAGAATGTGTTCATTTATGTCAAGAACTGTTATTCTTTATATTAAATGCAAATGATCAGACTGGTGTGATAAGTTGTGAGTTTTCATAGAGCACATGTGACACAGCATAAAAAATAAATAAAAAGGAATATTCAGCATTTAACATTTGTGTACTCAAGGTGAAAACACAAGGGTTTAAATGCTCTAAATCTATAGCAGACCAAACAAATAGGAATGATTAACTTTCTATTGTGTCTAATGGTGTTGACAAAAACTAAGTTATGACAGGAAAAACCATATTTTAGGAACAAATGACATAAACCTTACATTACTTAATTGTTGAGAAATTGTTCTATAAACATGAGTATAGATTTCTTAATATTTTTGTTTTTTTTTTCAAAGTTCAAACCTCTTTTATCCAAATTCTCAAGAATTTAATTCAAAAAGTGACAAAATAATAGAACACTGATGTCCTCATTACCTTATTGGAGTATAGGTGAACCGTGAAGTTGACATTGTGTTGTCTTGATGCAGATATAAATAGGAATATTTACCTAGTCTCTCTGGTTTCAAATGTGGTCAAAGGGTTCACTATCATTCGTATTATGTCACCCATGCACTATTAATCAAAATACAAAATAAAAATTCTCCATCACACCCTCACAGATGAAAGTCTGGAAAATGTGAGAGTTGAACTTTTGAATCATGTCAGACAAAGAAACAGTGAGGTGGTGAAACAAAACCCAGCAGCCGGAGAGTTTAAAGCCAGGTGGCCTGCATTCTTTCATATTGATGAGGTAAAGACCTGCTTGCTTTTCCCCTCTTCTTATTATGCAATTTCAGTGTGCAGCTGTTAAAAAAAAGTCTGATAAGGTAACACAAAAGATGACCGACATTTGGAGAAAAAAAAATCTCCCGTAGAGGAAGCAGTTCTTTATTTTGGCCACTTGGGGGCAGAAGAACTATACGGCAAGCTAAGAGTAGAACTTGTGACATATAAGTTGATAATGTGAAGGTTTCAGTTAAGAGTTGCCTTTCACTGGTCAGCAGGCACAGAACAATCATTTGAAGAATTGTTTATGTCCATGCTAAACTGTAAGTTGTTAAGGTAGGTCAAAATCAGAATCTATCCTTTTAATGGGATACAACTTCAAAATAGCCTTACACCATGACTGAATCAATGATGTCTGTCTCTTGTCATTTCTCTTCTTTCTAACAGATAAATGCTGAATTCCAGCAATTAGAACACTTCCACTTGAGACAAACTTCATGGTACTGTTGGACAATCTTTTACCCCAGCTGACATCTGTTTTCCAGAGGAAGGGAGGTGCTTCTGGGCAGAAACTATCCAAACATCTGTAAGTCTGTGTATGAAATGTTATGGAATTTTTTCATACATACTTCATACACTGTGTAATTGTATTGTTCATATGAAGCCCCAGTTTGCATCATCATCAACAGCCTGGATTATTTGCAAGGTGCAAAATGATGATGATGATGGACTTCTAATTCGGGAGTATATGGTAAGTCAGTGTAATAGTTTTTTTTCTCGTCAGATATGTTGTAACTTAGAAAAGTACATGGTTACAGTAAGATTCCAAAGTCACTCGCACCTTAGTTGTTAAAACCCTTTAGGTCTCTTCCATGTCTGACAGAGGTGTCTGACATGTGTAAAATCAGATGTATAACAACACTGCACTGTGACTGTGGAATACAATATAACATTTGACCAGTTCTGATGTTTCTAATTCTCCTCTATCTGTGGAAGTGAAACAGGACCATATCGATTTTAAAAATAAGTCAATAAAAATAGGTACAAAAATTTCTAGCCCTTTTCAACATATTTGAATAAGAAAACAAGTGTGTCAATAATGGTCAACACTCTTGACAATGTGTTTTACCATACAATCTTCAGGGTTCCTGCCACCAATATGATATTATGTTACCAGTGTGGACATTTGCACTGGTTAAAATCCAAACATTTCTCTATGCAAGGCAGACATCAGAAAATGTGGCTGGCACATATCTGGGTGGAAGCTAGATGATTATGGCAAAGCACATACTGTCAACAAAGATTTTATTAAATTGTTTTATTTAACATTTAACATTGGCATTCAAAAGTTTTCATAGTCTCTAATTTCTCTGTACAAACAGGACACTGAAGGAGAGGACATTCAGAGGGACATGGAGAAGACCGTGATGGGCATTTATGTCATCAAAAAGGAGGGTGGAGGTAATGGACATGATGACATTGGAAATTTTGTTGAAGGTGTGATCATTCCAGACAGCACTGGATCTGCAGCTCAAGCTGTGCGGTGACACTATTAAGAATTCATTCAAAAAGTGCTCATGTGAATGGATGGGACAGGCTTTCCCCAAAAGTCCTGGGCTACAGAACAAAATCACTATTGGACTGTAGGTATTCTTCAGCCTGTCAAGAAAGGTTGGGATCTACCCACTCCCGACGCCAAAAGAAAGGATCTAATGCTAGATTCTCCCCATGGTAGTAAGATGCACAGTTTTGATTAATCTTTTAAAAACATTAATCAATATAATGTGAAGCATTGTAATTGATGTATTGTGTGTGTATGAATGAAATGAATGGAAAATCATACGAAACTGTGATTAAACAATGGCAGGATTGTGACATGACTGGAAAGTACCAGATGGCCTGTTTGGTCTTAGCAAAAGAGAAGTTGGTAAAGCACTGTAAGAATGGTATGAGAGTATGAAAATTATGATTTGTGATTTAAACAGTGATTATAATTCAAAGAGTAAAAGATGAAGAATGACTGTACTAATGGTATTATTGAATGTAATGATTAATTGTGTTAATGGTAGCTAAGAATAAGAATGATTGACTAAAGGCAAGAGGAGTTTCACAAAGGATTATTAATTTCCCTACCGCAGTGAAGGAATTGTTCTCTGAAGATTTAATAAGTTCGCCAGGCCAGAAAGAGGAACTGTGAATCGGGCGAGGTCCTCCAGGACTTTGTACGGAGTCAGGAGACTCACCCCTCTCAGGACCGGCCTAAAAAGAGGAAAGGTCAGCTAAGGCCAAGCTGCCAACCCCTCCATCTCTCTCACTAAATTATTCACCCATCTTAGTGACCAGCTTCAGCATTCATTACAGGAATCAGTGAGTTACTCATTCCAGAACTATATGATTGGAGATTAATTATATTACTTTCATTTACTCTATGATTATGCTGTATGCTTTGCCCTTGCCAAAATTATATTCAATAAAATTCAAAACTGTATCTAAGGATAAGTCGTGGACTGCTGTTCTGTTTTTCTCAGAAAGGTAAAATACTAGGTCAGAGTGTGTAATACATCATAAGGTTTTTAAAGGTTGTTTCAGCCTCTCAAATTAACAGACCCTTGGATCTTAGAGAGTCACTAAGTAATTTCCTAGCACCATACCAAGTGCAAAGATCTTTAAGAGGAGAGCTGTCGTGAACAGGTGTGACTGGTGATCATATCCGACCCATAGGGCTACCAGGTTGGGTGTGACACTAGTGGTAGTAGGGTAGGCATCTGGAAGTAGACAGTTAGTAGCTAGGCGAATCTCGCCACCAGCTTATAAAGCCGCAGAAACTGTAAGTTGGGTGAAAACACTACAGCTGTGTGCTCAGACCCTTTAAACGGAGAGCTGGTCCAGACCTCCTGTGCCGGGGTAAAACTGGCGATCTAACAAGCCACACTTGTGAACACAGTAATCCTGCTTTGTTGTCTCTGTTGTTTTTCATTTCACAATGTAGAGTGAGGGAATATTCATCTGAAATGAAAATGACAACACTCAACAAACTTGTTCTATCATATCCACTCACCACTTTATCCAAAGAAAGTGTTTGCAGTGTATTGTAATGTCTGGGTCAGGTCATCTGTGTTTCTTGCTTCCCAGATGTCGACAGTTGTGGCACTGTTTAGTTGCAGTTAAGGAATTTGCTGGACTCTGCTTGTTTTTGAACATTTGTCACTGGTTTGTTTTTTGAGTGATGGCACAGGTGCATCTTGTTAAAAGATCAACTCAAGCAAGTCAAGCAACCCAAGAGCACCAAGCTACATTACAGGAAATTTAGCAGGTTTACAAATGTGTTTTCCATTTCAAAAAGCTCATTTGAGTGTGATCACAGATGCTTTTAACAGCTAAGGGTCAAAGTTTCTGTAATGGCAGACATCCCCTTTTTTTACCAGGCCAGCTATTCAGAGACAGTCTCTCATCCCCTGATTTGATTAGATACATTAGATACAAAGACAACAGCTTTGATTACAAAAATGTATATACACAGTAAGAAATTTCAAAGGAGCCCTAAACAAATACAATGTCACAGAGTTATTATTACAAGCTCAAAGCAAGGCCAGTGGAGTAAGAAGAGCAGGCATTGTTCAGAGGGCTGAAACAATGTGAACATTTTTAGGCAGCATAGATCACAGCTAAGAAGCTGAGATGATAACCTTAGAAGAGAGGGTGAGTGATTATCACAAACCCTACAGCAACCAAATATTCCAAAGAAGTTTTATGTCTCTGCAGTGCTGGTTTGCCAACAAATCAATTGTCCTTCAACTTAACCCATAATGGGTTCTAACTTTAATATCAGTGTTCTCCATTAATCACCCAGACTGTGGCAACCCCCCACAGTCTAATTTATCTTGCCATAGTCTCATTATGAACCAGAAATATTTGAAGACTTCTCATAACAACATTAAACATTAAGCCATAGCTTCAGCAAGATATCTTTCAGATGACATGCACAGCCTTTGTGGAGACCAGTCAGTCCAAACAGTATATTGGTGTGATGTCACACATAATTTTACAACAACAATGATAATCTGGTGACTCAGTCAAGGTTTAGTTCTGACTCTCAAACAATGAAAAATGGAAATCAAATTGATTGACACTGCCAACTGACAAAAAGATAGGATTTCTGTTTATTTTCTGTAGCCAACTACTAATTATCTGGCAGCAAAGCCAAAGCTCAGTTATATTCAGGGTTTTTTCTACATCGTCTATTTACTTGATCCAATCAACAGATCACATGATTTTTAGTTTGATACAGGAAGGTTTTTCACAACAACTCAACACTATTTACTAGCTACCTTTTGTATCTTCCCTTGTTTATTGTTGTAGAAATTGAATAGTCTAACTGTTGATCTGTTGAACTTGGAGGTCAGAGGACCACTGTCTGTCTGTCAGCTTTATACATTATTGTTTATATTACAACTCAAAACACTTTCTCTCTAAAAGCTTCAGTTTAGAAACAAATGAATCTTTCTGTTGTCTGCTGTTTCTCTCTTTTTCCCTCAGTTATTTCTTTCCTCCTGCTCACATGCTGCCACCTGTTGCTCAACTCGTTCTTCATCGCAGGTCTTTCTCTCTAACACAGCTTGCTTTGATGAAAAATCATTTCCATCACCAATGTTGG
>NW_026117711.1:0-22393 GCF_001640805.2 Lates calcarifer
AGCACTAGCCCTGTATTACAAGCTAAATTGTGGGCCATGCCCATCCTCATAGAACATAAGTTTTGAAAGACTTTGAAGTTTGTAGGCCCTTTTCGCCATTCTTCAAATACTGTCAGAAAAGATCCAGAAGTTATGAAAAGACCTAATAAAACAACTTGATAGACTTATTATTTGCTATTGCAGAAAATCTGATGTGGCTTCAGAATGCAACTATATTCCAATGAAAGTAATTCTGTTTACCATTTCTTTGTCATACTTTGTGTCTTAGATTCTAGAGGAAATGAAGCTTGTAAGCAAAGTGGATGTGGACAAACTAGTTGTTGTTAACTTTGCCAAGATGTCAAAAAACATCCTTGACAAGGCTCCTAAAAGTGCCCTCAAGGATACGTGTTTGACTGCACTCGATGCCTCTGAGACAGAGGGCGGCGGGCGCGCGGGCGTATTTGGTCATTGGAGGCTGTGGAGTCGGACAGCGGTTTGGAGGATGCTGGACCGAGGATGACCGTGGGCAGCGAGCACTGGGAGATGGGAAAGGTCAAGAAGGCGAGGAGGCTGGAGGGGTGGGCGTCCCTCCCAGCTGAGCGCAGGTGGCACGGAAATGGAGCCAAACTGGAGAAGCAGCGGTGAGGAGATGGACATCAGTGAGGAAATGATAAGACGTTTGAAAAGGAAGAAGAAAGGTAAAGAGAAGATGAGTGTGAAAAAATGAAAGGTATGAAAGAAGCTCTGCTGTTATTTTTTCTTATGGTTTTTCTTTGTATTATGGGTGCTCAAATTAAAATTTCTTTGTTTAATTGTAATGGTCTTAGAGACAAGAGGAAAGCAGAGCAGGTTTTTGTTGGACTAAATTCGGAACATTTTATGTTTGCAAGAGACAGATGAACTTATGGACAGAATGAAAACAATGTGGAGGGGGGACTTTTTTGTGAACCATGGGGGGCCAGAGGGAATGTGGTGTAGCTATTTTAGTTAAAGGGTGTGTCAATAGTGTAAAACAAGTATTTAAAGACAATAAGTGAAGATTATTGGTTATTGAGTTTGAATTGTAAAATGTTTTATTTCCTTTGGTTAATGTTTACGCTCCGATTGTAGAAACGGAGAGACTTCTTTGGAAAGATGAAGAGTTTAATTAAGGGAAATTGTATATTAGTTGGGGATTTTAATGTTTGGTGCACAAGACTTGATGCATGCAGTGTTGCATCTTTCAAGGCTGATAGCTCAAAATCGGTGCTTAATATTATCTTAGTGAGTGAAGATTTGATTGATGTATGGAGGGAAGAGAATCCATACAAAAGGCAATCTTCAAGACGGCAGATTGTGTTGGGAAATATTAAGCAAAGCAGGATTGATTTATGTTTAGTTAAAAGAAGTATTTTTAGTTTTTTGGGGAACATAAGATATAAGTTCATGGGTTTAAGTGATCATGCTGCTCTTACATTTCAGTTGGAGGGAAAACGGGTGGGAAAGGTGGGGGAGTGTGGTGTTTAAATTCATGTCTTTTGGCTGAACAGGAATACAGAAAATGTATTATTAATTGCTTAATGTTTGAAAAAAAGAACCCGTTCTATGAAAAGAATATTTGTGCTTGGTGGGGAATGGTTAAGAATAAAATAAAGATGAAAAATATTAGCTATGCTAAGAAAAGGAGTTTTTTAAGGAAGCAAAAAGAGTTGGAGTTAAGGGAGAATCTAAAAAAAGAAGAGGAAATAATAGAGGGGGATCTAAATCATGATAGGGCAAAACTGATACAGTTGCAAAGTGATTTGGAAAATTTGGAGAAAGAGAAATGTAGGGGTGCCATAACAAGAAGCAAAGGTAAATATGTAGTGGAGGGGGAGAAGTGCATAAAGTTCTTCCTTAACCTTGAGGGAAAAAATTAAAGGAAAAATTTTATTACTGACTTGGAAAATAGAAAAGGTGAGAAAGTAAGTGATTTTGTTGGTATATTAGCAGAAGTTCAATCTTTTTATAGCAATTTGTTTAAGAAAGAAGGTGTCGATCAGGAATCTGTGGATAGAGTGTTGAGTGCAGTGGGTATTAAGATATCTGAGGAGGATAAGCAAATGTGTGACAGTGATATATCAGTCAATGAAATAAAAGTGGCGATAGAACAAACTAAAAATGACAAAAGCCCTGGGTTGGATGGACTAACAAATGAGTTTGATAAAGCATTTTCTGATATATTGGCACCGATTTTATGGAAAGTGTTGTATGGAAGAGAGGAAGGAGATGCCTGAATGTATGGCTACGGGGATGTTAACTATTCTGTTTAAGAAAAGGGGGAATCCAAATAAGCTGGAAAATAATAGGCCTTTAAGTCTACTGAATAGTGATTATAAAATATTAGCTAAAGTGCTAGCAAATAGGATAACGAATGTAGTTGGGAGTATTATCTTGTACACGCAGGGATATAGTATTCTGGGGAGGGATATCACTGATATCATCTGTTCAGTAAGAGATGTTGCAGGGCAAATGAACAGTGATGGTGAGGGGGGCATATTATTAAGTGTAGATTTAAACTAGACCTTTGATAGGGTAGAGCATGATTATTTAATGCAGACTATGAGTAAATTTGGGTTTGGTAATAGGTTGGTATCATGGTTAAAGCTGTTATATAAGAATGCCAAGAGTTGTGTGAAAATAAATGGGGTGTTGACAGAATCATTTCCGTTAGAAAGCTCGATAAGACAAGGGTGTCCCCTGTCAGCAGTGCTTTATAGTATTTCAGCAGAACCTCTGGCAGCTTTAGTAAAACTGGATAAGATGATTAAATGTATTGACAGTCCTTTTGAGAAGAATAGTCTAATTTATCAGTACGCGGATGACACAAATATTACTGTGAAAGATTTAGATAAAGTGGGCATTAAATTCTTTGAACAGTACGATTTCCTCTTTCCCATGGAAAGGTAGAGGGATGTGATAGCACAGAGAACTGTAATAGGCAACAAAAAGGAGGGAGGGCTAGCCTTAATAGATGTGGGTGCCAAGAGAGATGCACTTAGAGTGAAACTGATAAGCAAGTTTCTGGATCAGGCCCAGCAACACCCCTGGAAAGACTTCTTGGCTGATTGCATAGTGGAATACGGAGAGAGGAGTGTGTACAACTTGTGTACTCTCCCACCCAGAAATGTTCTTAGAGGCCTGCCAGGGTTCTACCGAGAGGGGCTGGAGGCATTGGGAAGGATTCTAGCCCACCTAAGGCCTGAATGCAGTGAAAAAAAACATGTTGCAGATGTCTTTCCTCTGAAACCCCTGTCTTACTTATCAGGGGAGATATTTGGTGTGCAGTAAGCTAGAGGCTGCTGGCCTCACAAAGGTGGGACAAGTAATGGATGCAAATGTTAACTTTATTTTAGAATATTTGTTGAGGAAATTGAGTGAAATGAGGATGAAATACAGAAAACAACAAATTGTAAAGATAGCAGGGAAACTTGAGAAGTGCCTGCTGCCTGATTAGCGCACACTGCTGGGTAAAAGCAGTTGCAAGGTGCAGGACTGAATTTCTTCCTCTGCCTTGGGGGGAAGACTATTAATGTTGCATCTGTGAAAACTAGAGACTGGTATAAATTGTTTCTTGGTAAAAGTCATAAGAGACCAGCCTCAGAAAAGATCTGGAAGGAGATTTTCCCTTCACATGAAGTCAGCACAATCTGGAAGAATATAGATGTCCCATGTATGACCCCAGAAATCTTTAATTTAGACTTCAAAATAAGGCACAGGAAGATATTCACTGGTGTTGTCCAGCACCAAATTAATAAGAAGCTATACAAAAGAGAATGTGCGGTGTGTAAAATGATGGATGAGGACTTTGAACACCTTTTTCTCTGTGTCAGGACACAGAGAAATGGTAAAGAAACTTTTGACTGATCATTGTGGACTCTCATTATGCACAGAAAGTGAATGGAACAGGACATATCTGTTTGGCATCCAGGGAAAGACCCAGGGGAAAAACATTATTCTGGTCAACACTGTACTGGCCTTTGCTAGGCATGCGGCCTGGCTTAGGAGGAACTCAGCTCTGTACAAACATTTCCAAACTGTTTGCAAATCTCTTAAAGGCCCACCTTAAACTGTTTTATGCAGCAGAAAGAGACAATTTCAAGAGACTTTTGGCATTTAACAATACCTTGTTCAGCGAAACAGGGGATAAAAGGCTGTTATGTGTATTTTTAAATGAGAACGAATGTTAACAGATTCTATGTTGTATGTAATATAATGTTGTGTCTTTTACTGTTATTATTGTAATTACTGTTTTTGTTGAGAATTTCTGATATTTTTGATAATTAAAAAAAAATAAAAAGCACACCCGATCTCGTCGTGCATGATTGGCCTGCCCGTGCTCCCAGCTATCTCATTGGTGGATGGATACTATAGCATCTTAATAATACTAAATACTGGTGTGATATGATTGGAATATTGAATAGTGATAAATATTGATAAGTGAATAAATTAGTGGTGGGCGGATCGACCCAAATATTGATATTATCGGTATCGGAACGATACTAGCCTGGTGAGATTGATTCTTTACTTTAAGTTCCGCTCTTGTTTGCAATGCTGCGGTTTCGGCAAAGAGGAAACAGCCAACTCGCCGCTCCGGTGTCAGCACAGAGCAGGCACACTTTGCTCCCCCTCCCCCCTCTTGTGTTTAGATGTTGCGCCATCACGTGAGTCACGTGACGTGACTTAGAAGCGCAAAGCAAACAAACAAACAAGTTGCTGGCTCAGGTTCATCAGCACACGCACAGAGAAAATACAACAGAAGAATGGCAGAGAGGAAGCCGAAAACGAGACAACAGCAAAATGTGGGATTTGTAAAATGCTAGTCAGGTATAGTGGAAACACTACCAATTTATATAAACATATAATATATAAAGTATTGGTATCGGCGATACTGGCCCGTATTTACTTGGTATCGGATCGATACTAAAATATGCAGTATTGCACACCACTAGAATAAATAAATGTGTTAAAATGTACATGTTGGTGTTAATAATTTTTTAAGTTAAACAACAGTAACACAATGTATTAACATCCCAACTGGGTTTTTATCATGACAGATTGTAAGGCTATTCTGGTAGTTATGATTGTATGTTAAGTCATTTGAGTGTGTAGTAAACTAAACAGTCAACTGCACAACATGATGAATTTAAATCATGTTAGAAAAAGCCTAGAAATATGACAACACATAATAATATCATCATCACATTCAGATGTTCAGTATTTTCTTCATCTCATCACCACCACCAGTGTCTAGACCCTGGGGGGTTTCCTATACCAAACACAGCCTCATCCCCTTTCAAATATGATGACATAATAATGGGGTCTAATCCCCAATGATGCTCACACGTCACACCTCATTTTTCTCTTCTTTGTGCACATGGCAATACAATTTTGTTGACTGAGAATGAAATACATTTGATAGTAATCTTTTACAGATAAAAATGACTTCAGCAAACTATGCTGCTTGTTTGGACAGTCAGTCAGAAACATGAGATCATTTTGTGAGACAAGAAAAATATTTGAACAATGAAAGAGAAAATACATGTTTTATTTAGAATCACAAATTGAACTAACTAATAACTAAATAATCAATTTTTACAAACACTATATACTAATAACAACAAACAAACAACAACAACCAACAATGAAAACAAGGAGCATCCTTCATTTGTCCTCAACAGCACTAATTTTTGTGACCTTTCTCCCCTCTCTAGTAAGGCTAACACAGATTTTTCCAGTCCTGAGCCTGGCATCGAATGGCTCCCACAGGCCATGTTCCACCCTCACCATGTTTCCCTCCTCCATCAAGAGGGTGGACATGCCTGGCTGCTCCTCTGTCACACCAACAACAGTGACTGAGTCAGCACTTGCTTTGACCTCCTGTTGAGAGGAAAAGAACATGAGCTATCATCTGATCATCATGATTTGTTAAATATGAAATGAATTACTTAAGCCTTTTCATTGTGTTATACTGTACTTCAAGCTTTGTATGTGTGGTTGAATGGAGCTGAACCACATAATCTGAGACCTTGACTTTGAGACTGGTCAGTCTCAGGTGCTCCCCAAGCTGTGGGGTCAGTTCCACAGCCTGCTCCCTCCAGAGGCAAATGCTTGCTTGTTTTTTTGTCCTATGGAGGATAAGACAATATGATGTGTTAGTATGCTGCCTAAACCATAGTAACAACAAGTAAATACCATGCATTAAGAAACTAAGGCTGTAGCAAAAGGAGTGGATTTTGGAGGTGAATCCCTAACAACAGCAAACAAAGCTGTCAAATAAATATGGCTCAGTAAAGGGAAAATCTGAAATGAAATGATTTTGGAATGTTTTGGAGTAGATCCCTAAAGTTGGCCTAGCCTACTTAACTCAAGTAAAGGCAGGCCTCCTTATGAAAGTGTAAGCTATTACCAGTTCATTACAGTAGGATATGCCTTTTATCATTTAATTACTTTTTAAATCTTTTTGTCTGTCTCTTCAAGTCTTCTGTGTTTTTTCTGTATTATTTGGATTAATATGTTATGAAAAAAGCAGAGATGACAAAAATCCATCAGCCTACCTCCTGCAGTGTAATGTTTTTCAGTGGAATGCTGTCTTTTCCACTTCTCACCTCCTTGACTGTAGACACCTGAAAAACAGGACACATTCATATTAATTCCACCTTTTATACCAAACTCTTCAATTTTATTCCTTTAATACTATAACAACAAAAGCAAACAAAAAGCCGCCATGATCAGGATATGATTTGAAGAATCAGGAGAGGTCAGTGACAAATAAAACACTGAAAGGTCAAAAACTGCTGTAAAGTTTCTTAGAGTTTCTCCTTTGAAAGACTGAAAGAAGGACCTGGCTCAGTTCCACAACTCCACAACTTCTCCTTCAACAGTGAGAAGCTCCTGTTGGTTACTGCAGGCCCTCAGGGGGGTCAGCAGTGATGCTGGTGCTAACAGAGCCTCTGCCTCCCTCTTGAGTTCCTCAGATACACTGATATTTTTAGAGTGGAAAAACAGCGTGTCCTTTGTTATATTTATTATGTAAGGAGGAGAGGTGCCTCTAAGTGTATATCCCCTGATTATATAGGCGTTTCCCTCAGAAACCTTGGGGGCCAACTTCTCACTGTGAACTTGGCCGTGGAGGCCCCATATGACAGTGTGAGACATCCCAGGTGCTGTGTTATTGGAGCACAGAAATTTAGTTTAGTAGCAGATTTTGTCCACAATGAATGGAAGTCAGTGCAATGTCCTGACAAGTATACCTGCACAAACCTGTGTGTGTGTTGTTGTTGTTGTATTACTTGGGGATAGAAATCTGTTCAAACAGTCACACTGTGGGGATTTGGTGAACCTTTGGACACACAAAGCAAGTCTACATAACTTCTATAACTGAATTTCAACAGGGGTGGAAAGTAACAAAGTACTGTCCTTAAGTACAATGGTGAGGTACTACTTTATGCTGCTTTCTACTCCACTACTCCACCCCCACCTCCACACCTCTGCCCACAGTGTTCAGCTCACAGCTACCCCCCACTGCTCCTCCTGCCAAACACCCACCCCCTCCATCCACACCTTCCAACACACAGCCCCCCTGCTCCAACCTGTCCCTCACAACAACCCAGGTGAGAGATGAGCTCAGGCGGATCAAGGCAAGAAAGGCCATGGGTCCAGACGGCATCAGCTCCAGGCTCCTGAAGTCCTGTGCAGACCAGCTGTGTGGGATCGTGGAGCAGCTCTTCAACACGAGCTTGAGGTTAGGGAGAGTCCCACAGCTGTGGAAGACATCCTGTGTGGTACTGGTGGCGCTGACATCCCACCTGATGAAGACCCTGGAGCAGCTGATTCTCGCCCATCTACGGCCCTCGGTGAGACAGTCAATGGACCCGCTGCAGTTTGCCTACCAGCCTGGCATCGGGGTGGATGATGCAGTCATCTACCTTCTCCACAGAGCTCTTTCTCATCTGGATAAACCTGGAAGCACTGTGAGAATCATGTTCTTTGACTTCTCCAGTGCTTTCAACACCATACAGCCCATGCTCCTGAGGGACAAGCTGGAACACATGGGGGTGGACCAGCATCTCACACTCTGGATACTGGATTACCTCACCAACCGACCGCAGTATGTGAGGACACAAGACTGCATGTCTTCTCACTGTTTGGAGTGCAGGGGGCACTGCTCAGGACTTTTTATGACACTGTTATGGCATCAGCCATCTTCTATGGAGTGGTCTGCTGGGGAAGCAGCATCTCGACAGCGGACTTGAAGAGACTGGACAGGCTGATCAAGAAAGCCAGCTCTGTCCTGGGGTGCCCTCTTGACCCCATGGAGGTGGTGGGTGAGAGGAGGATGATAGCAAAACTATGATCCCTGATGGACAATGAGCTCCACCCCATGCAGGACAGTCTGACAGCACTGAGCAGCTCCTTCAGCAATAGGCTGCTTCACCTAAAGTGTGTGAAGGAGAGGTATCACAGGTCCTTCCTTCCTGCTGCTGTTAGACTCTACAATCAACACTGCTCCTAGTTCACCACATACTCACATGGACCATTTTCACTGGGTTCTGCACTGTTACTAATCCAAAACAGCTGCTATGAGTCACTCACTGTGTGCAATGCCATTTCAAAATGTGCAATATCTGTATTGTCCTGTGTATATTGCTCTTCTGTTAATATTTTGTTATTACATTGTCATGTTTATACTGTTGTGTATATATATATATAGCAGCATAAGTGTATATATATATATATATATATATATATATATATATACACACTTATGCTGCTGCAACAATGTAAATTTCCCCATTGTGGGACTAATGAAGGATTATCTTATCTTATCTTACATTTCATTAGTAACACTTGTGATGATGTACCTTAAAGATGCTATTTTTTGTCCTGCTAGAAGAGGACAACATAGCTGACAGAAAGACTGGCTCAGGGTTGGCCACTCTGATTAGCCAATCACAGTTGGCTCACTAACTTTTGCCCAGCAACCAGTTGCCATGGTGCCATTTGGGGGGGGGGCAAAATGGATGGAGACTATGTTGAAATCCTTGAAAACTTCAGCCTCTTTGAACTTTAACTACTCCAGCATACTTTGTGCTACAAACTTCATTTAAACTTTAAACAAGTCCCAATAAGTTCAGCTATTAAGCTTGCATTCAACTTTTTCATATCTTGTACAGTTTTTGAATGACAGCAGTTTATATTTCATGCTGTTTTCTGGCCGTTTCTGGGTTTTTAATGGGTGTGTATTGCGCTGGGTAGAGTGGGTGAGCAGTGGTCAGCAGTGAGGTCACCCACTCTAGCTTTCAGGCCTTCAACTTTTTCTGAAATTTTTGTGCTTCACCTCTTCTCCTGTCCACACCTTTCACTTCTCACACACAATTTATTCCTCAAATTGTAGATCATTTTGTGCTCTGTCACACAGTGTGACTCCCTAAGCCATACGATTTACGGTTTTCAAGGTAGCCGCCTCTGATCACCAAGAGGAGCCCTCAACTGCCCCATTCATCTCCATATTGGGTCTCCTCAGACGTTATCCAAACCAGGCCAGTTTTTAAACTGCCACACTGTGGTCATTTTTCACTTTATCTACACAAATAACACATGTCTGTGTTCAGTAAAGTCTCCCAGCACTGGTAGTTACCAGATATTACCGATAGGAGTTATGGTTTTTGAATTATTAGAAGTTCAAGAGGTGCGCAGAACAAAATTTGACTCTGTAGAGGCTGAGACCTTGATATTGCTATGGCAACCTGTGAGTGCAGTTGAACAGGTGACTGTGATCAGCTGATCTCTGATGTCTGTGCTGTTTATCAAACTCTTGACTTACAGTTGTAAGTATAACGCGGTTCACCTTTTGCGGCCTCACTGTTTCGCAGATTTTTTTTTTAGTGCAATTTTGCATGCTTTTTTTTTTTACAGTGTATCAATGCGCATTGTGTGCTGTGTCCTGATTGGCTAAGAGACTGTAGACCATTGTCAATGAATCTCCTCCGTGCCGTGTCTCCTGTACAGTACAGAATGCGTTGGGCTTGCCAAATTTACCTAAATGTTCGATCTTTAGCAGTGTGACTCTCAAGTGCTGTATGTTTGCAAATGTTAATGCCTGTCTGTGTTCACCCTTAATTCTATTCTATTTATATTCTTTTGCTATTCTATTTATATTCTGTGTCGTTTGCCAACTGTCCTGCATGCTGCCCTGTCTTTCGTCACAAACTGTTGTTGTACTGCCCTGTGTGATGTGTTATGTCTGTATTTGCTGCTGGAAACGTAATTTCCCCGAGGGAGTCATCCCAAAGGGATCAATAAAGTCCGTCTAAGTCTAAGTCTAAGAAAAGTGTATAAAGTGTGTGTGGATTTCACCTATTGCAGGTTGCAGGTTTTTTTAGAAAGTAAACCCTGTGATAAACGAGGATACCACTGTACTTTTCTGTCAAAATCCTGCTACAAACTGTCTCTACACCACACAGAGGACATGAATTCACACACAATTCAACAGTTTTCACTTCAAACAGGTTTTAGAGCAGTTTTATTCAGGGGTAACTTGGCAGTTAATTTCAGTTGGTGATAGAAAACACACAGAGAAACACTTCATACCTCTTTCTCTCCATTTGAACTGTTTGAGTCAAACCCTCAGAAGCTGATTTTACCTTTCAACTGTTTCTACCTCTTTTACATTTTGATTTCCAACTTTTGATTCTGCATTTGACTTTTGGCTATTTTCTCAATGCATTTGATTGTTAGCATTTGATTTTTACCACTTCATAGCTAGTAATTGCTATTGCTAATGATTTATTGTCAGTTCTATAAATGACATTTTTATCTGTTTGGTCAATCATTTTCCATTACAGACTCAGCAAAATGCCCTTGTGTTCATTTTGCCACTGCTCATTGAAGAAGGTTACTCAAGAGAGATTGAGGCGGGTCATAGCCCGTAGAAGGCAATTGTACATAGTTTATATTCTTAAGGAAGTTTTGAAATAGATTTTTGTGTGCAGTGCTGTTGAGGGTTCCTCGTGTTGTTGTTCTTTTAAGCAATATTAACTGAGAGGGTGTGCTTTAATGTCATTTGAGCACGACAGTGATGCGGTCAGGACCAAGTCGACTCGAGTTTAATATTGCGATTATACAACTATTACCAACAAAGTAAAATGTATAATTTGTTCTCAAAATAAAAAGGTTTTTGCAAGTGTTTTTCCTGTTTCCATGGAAATACATGGGGTCTGACTATTAACTGGAACACAATCAGTCACGTTAGTGGACTCCTAAGTGTAATGGAACCGAATTTACCACTAAGGCAAATAACCAGACCCTTAGTAACGACCTAGCAACAGAAATGATTTTCTAGTCCCAGATGAGTGAAATCTGAGCTGACGTTAATGCTTTGGTAGTGAGTAGTTCCTGCTCCAGTCTGGTTATTTTTCTGCTCATTATTATGATTTTGTTTAGTGGGTTTTTATTGATGTTAGATAATGACTCAAACCGAGCTGAGATATTGAAGATATTGAAGGTGAGATATTGAAGGTGATTACACAGATTCAATGAAGCATTTATAGAAAGCGGTCAGGTCTCAGAAAGGAAAGGCACTGCTGACAAAGGGCTTCATTGTTTTGTTGAAAGATGAGTCTGTGATCAATTATTATCCCAAGGTATCAGTATGAAATGACCCTTTCTGTTTCTCAGACTCTGTGTCAGTTTGTCGGCGATGAGAGGATCCAGATGATCAGCTGTGGGTTTACATCCATTTGGAGCAGTTTTCTTCACATTAGGTGGAAATGCACAATGTTAAAGGCACTTGAAAAGTCCACAAAGACCAGTCTAATAAGTGATTTGGGCTTCTCAAGATGGGTATGGACGCAATGCAGCAATGTCAGGAGAGCATCATCCACACTTCTGTGCCATTTATACGCAAACTGAGGAGAGTCAGTATGCATGCTGACATCCTCCTGAAGCTGGGGGGTAATGAGACAATCTGAAGCAGATGGAATTGCTCATTTTGGCTACTGGACAGATAGTTGAGGTTTTGTGACTAAGTGTCATTGGAGAGAGCTCAGCTATTATCTCCTTCCTCTCCTGTGAGTAATCAGACTGGTCAATCCTGCAGAAGAATCAGTTGAGGTCCTCAGCCATGTTGAAATAGTCTTTAGTCCAAGTATTGGATGATCCTCAGTTGTTATTGTGGAGGCCAGTCAGTGATTTAACACCTTGCCAGGTGTCCCAAGCTTTTCCTCTCCAGAAGAGTTTCTCAACCCCCTCCTTGAATCTTTATCTGCTTTTATCTGTATTTTCATCTACCTTCTCCACAGCATCTTGCATCCTGGATACTGGATTACCTCACCAACCGACCACAGTATGTGAGAACATGAGACTGCATGTCTGACATGGTGGTCTGCAGCACGGGGGCCCTGCAAGGAACAGTCCTGGCTCCATTCCTCTTCACCCTCTACACTGCAGACTTCCAATACAATTCACCTCACTGCCACCTGCAAAAGTTCTCTGATGACTCTGCAGTCGTCAGCCTCATCACAAATGAGGATGACAGGGAGTACAGAGAACTGACGCAGGACTTTGTGGACTGGTGCCTGCGGAGCTGCCTCCAGATCAATGCAGGAAAGACCAAAGAACTGGTGGTGGATTTCTGCAGGAGCAGACATTCCTCCCAACACCAGTGAAGATCCAGGGAAGAGACATTGAGATGGTGACATTTTAAAAGTACCTGGGTGTTCAGCTGAACAATAGACTGGACTGGACAGACAACACCACTGCACTTTACATGGAGGATCAGAGCAGACTCTATCTGCTGAGGAGAACCAGGTCCTTTGGAGTGCAGGGGGCACTGCTCAGGACTTTTTATGACACTGTTATGTTATCAGCCATCTTCTATGGAGTGGTCTGCTGGGGCAGCAGCATCTCAGCAGCAGACAGGAAGAGATTGGACAAGCTGATCAAGAAAGCCAGCTCTGTCCCCCTTGACCCCATGGAGGTGGTGGGAGAGAGGAGGATGATAGCAAAGCTATGATCCCTGATGGACAATGAGCTCCACCTCATGCAGGACAGTCTGACAGCACTGAGCAGCTCCTTCAGTGATAGGCTGCTTCACCTAAAGTGTGTGAAGGAGAGGTATCGCAGGTCCTTCCTGCTGCTGTCAGACTCTACAACCAGCACTGTTCCTAGTTCACCACATACTCACATGGACCATTTTCACTAGGTTCTGCACTTTAATTAATCCAAAACAGCTGCTATCATATATATATTCATTGTGTGCACCTTCAAAATGTGCAATATCTGTATTTAGTTCATTTTCTGTCTCTATGTATAAAGTCCTGTGTATATTGCTCTTCTGTTAATAGTTTTTTATTACATTGTCATGTGTATACTGTTCTTATGTGTATATTTTTTTATAGCATTATCTTGTTTTTATCTTGCCTTTACTCGTATTTATGTCTTTTCATTCACTTATGCTGCTGCAACAATGTAAATTTCCCCATTGTGGGACTAATGAAGGATTATCTGATCTTATTATCTTATTTATAGAAATGATGCTGGAGAAGCCACATCATCTGCCTTTGTTTGTGGTGCAGTGTAAATACAGCAATATTACCTGGAGAAACCATCTTTGTGTTCATTGAGAATTTTTTGTTACACTGAACTCTGGTTGGCACAGCTGTTGGAAATGTCCATGCAGTCCATGTGTATATTGCATTGTATGGTATGATCAGAGTATAATTGATTTACATGTTCTGTTACTTGACATGGTCAAGCTTTTCATGTTTTGTCTTTTTGTGACCAAGACTTAAAAGTAATCACAGTATTAGAACAGAGTGGAATAGAATAAGGGAATTAAGTGACTCCTCTGGCCTTATGAATGTTTGTCCTGTCTGGTGTGTTCTGTTTGTTGGGCGATCAAAGTGGAACTGAAGCAGTAAAGTGCACTTTTCATGATGAGCAACTGCATGCTGCTGTAAGAGCTGCTCTGGACAACTGAATCACTAATGGCAGTATATGGAATACATGGAGGTAAAATGATGTGGTATAGCAGGGATGAGCTGTTGCTTCTGTGGAATATGGATTATCCAGCACTGAACCTGGACAACTCTGTTATACTTGCTTTACACAACAAACTGGATGAACTACATGCAGCCATATCTTTCCAGTGGGAATACAAAGGAGACCTTAACCCTACTCTGTGAGTAGTCTGAAGAGACAGGGTGTAGGCTGTTCTCATATTAGACACTTTGAATTTACCAGCAGTATGTTACATGTGCCACTAGGGGTAACAAAACAATAAACCTCTGTTATAGTAATTTAAAAATGCATACAAAGCATAAAAATAACAGCCCTAAATACTGTAGACCATAATATTTTTCACCTTGACAATGAGTTTCTTCTGCAACACAGGAGCATATCTGTTATAGGGACTTCCTAACTCTGTTGTAGGCTACAATAAAATAAATAGTAACTGGTAGAAAGAATAGAAACAAGAGTGCTAAGGTTCTTTGACTACATTGGTCAAATATTACTAAAACAATAATTCTGATTTCATTGACTTTCACTGTATTGTGTGTGGTGTGTGTTGGAGAAATCTGCAGGATGGTTGATGGATGACGAGACAGACTCGGTAACACACAGGAGACTCGGATGGCTTACGCAGCGGTAGAGTTTACTGGCCAGGAGAAATAACCATAACACATCATGTCATGCAGTGCCATCGTCACTTCTGGGGACTATCCCTCTGAGGTAGGTATTTATTCCCTTTGTGCAAAGACCAAACATGGATACTTACAGTTCTGAAGGAGACAGTAAGTCAGTGACTAATGATAACTGACAAGTGCCCAGTGACCTTGATTGAGGCACACACACATTTCCCAGCATATCTTGCCTCTCCCTCCAGCCACAGCTGCTGCAGGACAGACTTATGAGACATAACAGAGGATACACAGTGAGAAAGGGAAGGCCCAGGTCAGAGTGTGCCTAGGCCTCAGCAAAGCTGTATTTCTCCTTCACACAGACTTTGCCAAAAACATAGCCCCCTAAGAATAGTGCCAATTTCTTAGAAAATGTATCTAATTTTCTTATTTAAATCAGGGATGTTTTACACAAATGTAATTCTTTTTCATATGTTTGTTTTAGAAATTGTTAAATTGAGTGGATGAGCAAAGTTAAATGTATTTGAGTGGAGAAAAGCTTTAGTATTTTGTATGTATTTTTGAATACTTTCAATCTGTTTCTCCAAAACAGCCAAATTACTAATGTAGTTGTTTCTTTAAATAAAAGAATGTGTTCATTTATGTCAAGAACTGTTATTCTTTATATTAAATGCAAATGATCAGACTGGTGTGATAAGTTGTGAGTTTTCATAGAGCACATGTGACACAGCATAAAAAATAAATAAAAAGGAATATTCAGCATTTAACATTTGTGTACTCAAGGTGAAAACACAAGGGTTTAAATGCTCTAAATCTATAGCAGACCAAACAAATAGGAATGATTAACTTTCTATTGTGTCTAATGGTGTTGACAAAAACTAAGTTATGACAGGAAAAACCATATTTTAGGAACAAATGACATAAACCTTACATTACTTAATTGTTGAGAAATTGTTCTATAAACATGAGTATAGATTTCTTAATATTTTTGGTTTTTTTTTCAAAGTTCAAACCTCTTTTATCCAAATTCTCAAGAATTTAATTCAAAAAGTGACAAAATAATAGAACACTGATGTCCTCATTACCTTATTGGAGTATAGGTGAACCGTGAAGTTAACATTGTGTTGTCTTGATGCAGATATAAATAGGAATATTTACCTAGTCTCTCTGGTTTCAAATGTGGTCAAAGGGTTCACTATCATTCGTATTATGTCACCCATGCACTATTAATCAAAATACAAAATAAAATTCTCCATCACACCCTCACAGATGAAAGTCTGGAAAATGTGAGAGTTGAACTTTTGAATCATGTCAGACAAAGAAACAGTGAGGTGGTGAAACAAAACCCAGCAGCCGGAGAGTTTAAAGCCAGGTGGCCTGCATTCTTTCATATTGATGAGGTAAAGACCTGCTTGCCTTTTCCCCTCTTCTTATTATGCAATTTCAGTGTGCAGCTGTTAAAAAAAGTCTGATAAGGTAACACAAAAGATGACCGACATTTGGAGAAAAAAAATCTCCCGTAGAGGAAGCAGTTCTTTATTTTGGCCACTTGGGGGCAGAAGAACTATACGGCAAGCTAAGAGTAGAACTTGTGATATATAAAGTTGATAATGTGAAGGTTTCAGTTAAGAGTTGCCTTTCACTGGTCAGCAGGCACAGAACAATCATTTGAAGAATTGTTTATGTCCATGCTAAACTGTAAGTTGTTAAGGTAGGTCAAAATCAGAATCTATCCTTTTAATGGGATACAACTTCAAAATAGCCTTACACCATGACTGAATCAATGATGTCTGTCTCTTGTCATTTCTCTTCTTTCTAACAGATAAATGCTGAATTCCAGCAGATTAGAACACTTCCACTTGAGACAAACTTCATGGTACTGTTGGACAATCTTTTACCCCAGCTGACATCTGTTTTCCAGAGGAAGGGAGGTGCTTCTGGGCAGAAACTATCCAAACATCTGTAAGTCTGTGTATGAAATGTTATGGAATTTTTCTTCATACATACTTCATACACTGTGTAATTGTATTGTTCATATGAAGCCCCAGTTTGCATCATCATCAACAGCCTGGATTATTTGCAAGGTGCAAAATGATGATGATGATGGACTTCTAATTCGGGAGTATATGGTAAGTCAGTGTAATAGTTTTTTTTCTCGTCAGATATGTTGTAACTTAGAAAAGTACATGGTTACAGTAAGATTCCAAAGTCACTCGCACCTTAGTTGTTAAAACCCTTTAGGTCTCTTCCATGTCTGACAGAGGTGTCTGACATGTGTAAAATCAGATGTATAACAACACACTGCACTGTGACTGTGGAATACAATATAACATTTGACCAGTTCTGATGTTTCTAATTCTCCTCTATCTGTGGAAGTGAAACAGGACCATATCGATTTTAAAAATAAGTCAATAAAAATAGGTACAAAAATTTCTAGCCTTTTCAACATATTTGAATAAGAAAACAAGTGTGTCAATAATGGTCAACACTCTTGACAATGTGTTTTACCATACAATCTTCAGGGTTCCTGCCACCAATATGATATTATGTTACCAGTGTGGACATTTGCACTGGTTAAAATCCAAACATTTCTCTATGCAAGGCAGACATCAGAAAATGTGGCTGGCACATATCTGGGTGGAAGCTAGATGATTATGGCAAAGCACATACTGTCAACAAAGATTTTATTAAATTGTTTTATTTAACATTTAACATTGGCATTCAAAAGTTTTCATAGTCTCTAATTTCTCTGTACAAACAGGACACTGAAGGAGAGGACATTCAGAGGGACATGGAGAAGACCGTGATGGGCATTTATGTCATCAAAAAGGAGGGTGGAGGTAATGGACATGATGACATTGGAAATTTTGTTGAAGGTGTGATCATTCCAGACAGCACTGGATCTGCAGCTCAAGCTGGTGCGGTGACACTATTAAGAATTCATTCAAAAAGTGCTCATGTGAATGGATGGGGACAGGCTTTCCCCCAAAGTCCTGGGCTACAGAACAAAATCACTATTGGACTGTAGGTATTCTTCAGCCTGTCAAGAAAGGTTGGGATCTACCCACTCCCGACGCCAAAAGAAAGGATCTAATGCTAGATTCTCCCCATGGTAGTAAGATGCACAGTTTTGATTAATCTTTTAAAAACATTAATCAATATAATGTGAAGCATTGTAATTGATGTATTGTGTGTGTATGAATGAAATGAATGGAAAATCATACGAAACTGTGATTGTAAACAATGGCAGGATTGTGACATGACTGGAAAGTACCAGATGGCCTGTTTGGTCTTAGCAAAAGAGAAGTTGGTAAAGCACTGTAAGAATGGTATGAGAGTATGAAAATTATGATTTGTGATTTAAACAGTGATTATAATTCAAAGAGTAAAAGATGAAGAATGACTGTACTAATGGTATTATTGAATGTAATGATTAATTGTGTTAATGGTAGCTAAGAATAAGAATGATTGACTAAAGGCAAGAGGAGTTTCACAAAGGATTATTAATTTCCCTACCGCAGTGAAGGAATTGTTCTCTGAAGATTTAATAAGTTCGCCAGGCCCAGAAAGAGGAACTGTGAATCGGGCGAGGTCCTCCAGGACTTTGTACGGAGTCAGGAGACTCACCCCTCTCAGGACCGGCCTAAAAAGAGGAAAGGTCAGCTAAGGCCAAGCTGCCAACCCCTCCATCTCTCTCACTAAATTATTCACCCATCTTAGTGACCAGCTTCAGCATTCATTACAGGAATCAGTGAGTTACTCATTCCAGAACTATACTGATTGGGAGATTAATTATATTACTTTCATTTACTCTATGATTATGCTGTATGCTTTGCCCTTGCCAAAATTATATTCAATAAAATTCATAAACTGTATCTAAGGATAAGTCGTGGACTGCTGTTCTGTTTTTCTCAGAAAGGTAAAATACTAGGTCAGAGTGTGTAATACATCATAAGGTTTTTAAAGGTTGTTTCAGCCTCTCAAATTAACAGACCCTTGGATCTTAGAGAGTCACTAAGTAATTTCCTAGCACCATACCAAGTGCAAAGATCTTTAAGAGGAGAGCTGTCGTGAACAGGTGTGACTGGTGATCATATCCGACCCATAGGGCTACCAGGTTGGGTGTGACACTAGTGGTAGTAGGGTAGGCATCTGGAAGTAGACAGTTAGTAGCTAGGCGAATCTCGCCACCAGCTTATAAAGCCGCAGAAACTGTAAGTTGGGTGAAAACACTACAGCTGTGTGCTCAGACCCTTTAAACGGAGAGCTGGTCCAGACCTCCTGTGCCGGGGTAAAACTGGCGATCTAACAAGCCACACTTGTGAACACAGTAATCCTGCTTTGTTGTCTCTGTTGTTTTTCATTTCACAATGTAGAGTGAGGGAATATTCATCTGAAATGAAAATGACAACACTCAACAAACTTGTTCTATCATATCCACTCACCACTTTATCCAAAGAAAGTGTTTGCAGTGTATTGTAATGTCTGGGTCAGGTCATCTGTGTTTCTTGCTTCCCAGATGTCGACAGTTGTGGCACTGTTTAGTTGCAGTTAAGGAATTTTGCTGGACTCTGCTTGTTTTTGAACATTTGTCACTGGTTTGTTTTTTGAGTGATGGCACAGGTGCATCTTGTTAAAAGATCAACTCAAGCAAGTCAAGCAACCCAAGAGCACCAAGCTACATTACAGGAAATTTAGCAGGTTTACAAATGTGTTTTCCATTTCAAAAAGCTCATTTGAGTGTGATCACAGATGCTTTTAACAGCTAAGGGTCAAAGTTTCTGTAATGGCAGACATCCCCTTTTTTTACCAGGCCAGCTATTCAGAGACAGTCTCTTCATCCCCTGATTTGATTAGATACATTAGATACAAAGACAACAGCTTTGATTACAAAAATGTATATACACAGTAAGAAATTTCAAAGGAGCCCTAAACAAATACAATGTCACAGAGTTATTATTACAAGCTCAAAGCAAGGCCAGTTGAGTAAGAAGAGCAGGCATTGTTCAGAGGGCTGAACAATGTGAACATTTTTAGGCAGCATAGATCACAGCTAAGAAGCTGAGATGATAACCTTAGAAGAGAGGGTGAGTGATTATCACAAACCCTACAGCAACCAAATATTCCAAAGAAGTTTTATGTCTCTGCAGTGCTGGTTTGCCAACAAATCAATTGTCCTTCAATTTAACCCATAATGGGTTCTAACTTTAATATCAGTGTTCTCCATTAATCACCCAGACTGTGGCAACCCCCCACAGTCTAATTTATCTTGCCATAGTCTCATTATGAACCAGAAATATTTGAAGACTTCTCATAACAACATTAAACATTAAGCCATAGCTTCAGCAAGATATCTTTCAGATGACATGCCCAGCCTTTGTGGAGACCAGTCAGTCCAAACAGTATATTGGTGTGATGTCACACATAATTTTACAACAACAATGATAATCTGGTGACTCAGTCAAGGTTTAGTTCTGACTCTCAAACAATGAAAAATGGAAATCAAATTGATTGACACTGCCAACTGACAAAAGATAGGATTTCTGTTTATTTTCTGTAGCCAACTACTAATTATCTGGCAGCAAAGCCAAAGCTCAGTTATATTCAGGGTTTTTTCTACATCGTCTATTTACTTGATCCAATCAACAGATCACATGATTTTTAGTTTGATACAGGAAGGTTTTTCACAACAACTCAACACTATTTACTAGCTACCTTTTGTATCTTCCCTTGTTTATTGTTGTAGAAATTGAATAGTCTAACTGTTGATCTGTTGAACTTGGAGGTCAGAGGACCACTGTCTGTCTGTCAGCTTTATACATTATTGTTTATATTACAACTCAAAACCACTTTCTCTCTAAAAGCTTCAGTTTAGAAACAAATGAATCTTTCTGTTGTCTGCTGTTTCTCTCTTTTTCCCTCAGTTATTTATTTCCTCCTGCTCACATGCTGCCACCTGTTGCTCAACTCGTTCTTCATCGCAGGTCTTTCTCTCTAACAGCTTGCTTTGATGAAAAATCATTTTCATCACCAATGTTGGCTTCGGACAAATGTTCTGTGAATATTCTGCCAGGAAGTTAGCTGTGGCTGGACGTATGTGTGTGTGTGTGTGTGTGTGTGGAGGTTACTTATTAGCATGCATATTGGCACTTTATTAATCATTGTAAAGCACTTAGTATATTATCTACATATTCTACAGCTACTAGTCCATTAACTAAGAGTTTTCCCTCAGTAACCTCCTAATTACTGCTCATGATTGTAATTAAGTAAGTTGTTCATGAATTATGACCTTAATATGCTTTGCTCAGTATGGACCTTATAAGGTAGCAGTAACAGTAACTCCATATTAACACTAGAGAGAATGACTTTTCTGGTCTTACCACTACCTTATAAGATAACTTCTGTAGTATACAGGATGTTTTATGTATGTTTTTACCTTTTTGGAATGTTTGAGGGTTTCCAGATGTTTTCACTTTTTAAGAGTTTCCTATGTTTAAGTTAGCCTTTGGGGTTCATGTTTAGGATAAGAGTTAAGAATGTGACACCTAGACTAGTAGGGGTTAAAGGTGAGGGTTTTCTCTCACCCATCTTCTTCCTTTTGAAAGTGAAGGCATTGAATAAGGTCCAGATGCTTCTTATGAACCATGTAAACAACCAATGTATATATACTGGTGTTTAGAGCTGTTAGGTAGAGAGATCCATATTGGCTCGGATCCTCTCACAGGTTACTGCAGTGCTTGTCCGATGCTGAACTACTTTGTAATAAACTTCTATATACAAGTAAGTCAGTGTCAGCGGAGATCTTCTCTTCATCATCTTCACATCAACATCACCATCTAATATACCACACTTCCTTACCTATTATCAGTAAGCAGTGTTGAGGGAAATATGTGATGCATATGATCATGCAAAGTTTTTTATTACTGACTCCTTAAATAATGACTAATAAGGAGCCAATATTCATTCAAATAAGCAAGTAGTTGATGGTGAATAAGTGTAGACTAATATAAAGTGTTAGCATGAGTTCATATTAACTGTACAATCTTCATCTTCCTGCCATAAAATCCTGGAAGAGATGGATGCAGGAAGTTCTGACACTGGATGAGCAGGAAAATGAATAAACCTGGGTCAAAATAACCCAACAGCTGTTCAGCAACCCAGCAATGTTTTTAGAGAAACACTCCAGCACTGTTTTGCCTTTTCAAAGGTCCAGCATTGATAGTTTTTGACATTTGACATAGTTTTTTCTGTGGTTTGATTTTTTAAAGTCTCCATAGCAACATAACAATCTTGTCATTTGAGAAAATGAACAAAAATACTGCTTATACAGGTGGTAAGGATATCAAATATCCTGAATGAATATTTCAGTTCTTTCTTCTGTAGTTCATCATTGTGCAAGCAAAACAAGCTGCTGACTACTTTTAGAACATATGGGATGTTTAGCATATGATGCATTTGCCATCTACATCAAACACAAGTTGGCAGCACAGAAAGCTCCAGAGGAGAGGACTCTTTCTTAGTGAGTTAGGCAAAGCACTGGTAATAACTCCCATACATTTAAACATGTTGGACTAATTTAAAATGCTAACTATGTCCTTGGCAAACAAAAAGAAAAACTTTTCTTTCCATCACCCTATTTTTCAGTTTGTGTTCTAATAATATGAAGGAATTTTCTAAAAGTCTATAACATAAGTTTAAAGGACTCAAAACATGTATTTCTATAAATGGGTGATTCTTCATTGTATCTGTTT
>NW_026117712.1:0-39223 GCF_001640805.2 Lates calcarifer
TGTATATTAGTTGGGGATTTTAATGTTTGGTGCACAAGACTTGATGCATGCAGTGTTGCATCTTTCAAGGCTGATAGCTCAAAATCGGTGCTTAATATTATCTTAGTGAGTGAAGATTTGATTGATGTATGGAGGGAAGAGAATCCATACAAAAGGCAATCTTCAAGCGGCAGATTGTGTTGGGAAATATTAAGCAAAGCAGAATTGATTTATGTTTAGTTAAAAGAAGTATTTTAGTTTTTTGGGGAACATAAGATATAAGTTCATGGGTTTAAGTGATCATGCTGCTCTTACATTTCAGTTGGAGGGAAAACGGGTGGGAAAGGTGGGGGAGTGTGGTGTTTAAATTCATGTCTTTTGGCTGAACAGGAATACAGAAAATGTATTATTAATTGCTTAATGTTTGAAAAAAAGAACCCGTTCTATGAAAAGAATATTTGTGCTTGGTGGGGAATGGTTAAGAATAAAATAAAGATGAAAAATATTAGCTATGCTAAGAAAAGGAGTTTTTTAAGGAAGCAAAAAGAGTTGGAGTTAAGGGAGAATCTAAAAAAAGAAGAGGAAATAATAGAGGGGGATCTAAATCATGATAGGGCAAAACTGATACAGTTGCAAAGTGATTTGGAAAATTTGGAGAAAGAGAAATGTAGGGGTGCCATAACAAGAAGCAAAGGTAAATATGTAGTGGAGGGGGAGAAGTGCATAAAGTTCTTCCTTAACCTTGAGGGAAAAAATTAAAGGAAAAATTTTATTACTGACTTTGGAAAATAGAAAAGGTGAGAAAGTAAGTGATTTTGTTGGTATATTAGCAGAAGTTCAATCTTTTTATAGCAATTTGTTTAAGAAAGAAGGTGTCGATCAGGAATCTGTGGATAGAGTGTTGAGTGCAGTGGGTGTTAAGATATCTGAGGAGGATAAGCAAATGTGTGTGACAGTGATATATCAGTCAATGAAATAAAAGTGGCGATAGAACAAACTAAAAATGACAAAAGCCCTGGGTTGGATGGACTAACAAATGAGTTTGATAAAGCATTTTCTGATATATTGGCACCGATTTTATGGAAAGTGTTGTATGGAAGAGAGGAAGAGATGCCTGAATGTATGGCTACGGGGATGTTAACTATTCTGTTTAAGAAAAGGGGGAATCCAAATAAGCTGGAAAATAATAGGCCTTTAAGTCTACTGAATAGTGATTATAAAATATTAGCTAAAGTGCTAGCAAATAGGATAACGAATGTAGTTGGGAGTATTATCTTGTACACGCAGGGATATAGTATTCTGGGGAGGGATATCACTGATATCATCTGTTCAGTAAGAGATGTTGCAGGGCAAATGAACAGTGATGGTGAGGGGGGCATATTATTAAGTGTAGATTTAAACTAGACCTTTGATAGGGTAGAGCATGATTATTTAATGCAGACTATGAGTAAATTTGGGTTTGGTAATAGGTTGGTATCATGGTTAAAGCTGTTATATAAGAATGCCAAGAGTTGTGTGAAAATAAATGGGGTGTTGACAGAATCATTTCCGTTAGAAAGCTCGATAAGACAAGGGTGTCCCCTGTCAGCAGTGCTTTATAGTATTTCAGCAGAACCTCTGGCAGCTTTAGTAAAACTGGATAAGATGATTAAATGTATTGATAGTCCTTTTGAGAAGAATAGTCTAATTTATCAGTACGCGGATGACACAAATATTACTGTGAAAGATTTAGATAAAGTGGGCATTAAATTCTTTGAACAGTACGATTTCCTCTTTCCCATGGAAAGGTAGAGGGATGTGATAGCACAGAGAACTGTAATAGGCAACAAAAAGGAGGGAGGGCTAGCCTTAATAGATGTGGGTGCCAAGAGAGATGCACTTAGAGTGAAACTGATAAGCAAGTTTCTGGATCAGGCCCAGCAACACCCCTGGAAAGACTTCTTGGCTGATTGCATAGTGGAATACGGAGAGAGGAGTGTGTACAACTTGTGTACTCTCCCACCCAGAAATGTTCTTAGAGGCCTGCCAGGGTTCTACCGAGAGGGGCTGGAGGCATTGGGAAGGATTCTAGCCCACCTAAGGCCTGAATGCAGTGAAAAAAACGTGTTGCAGATGTCTTTCCTCTGAAACCCCTGTCTTACTTATCAGGGGAGATATTTGGTGTGCAGTAAGCTAGAGGCTGCTGGCCTCACAAAGGTGGGACAAGTAATGGATGCAAATGTTAACTTTATTTTAGAATATTTGTTGAGGAAATTGAGTGAAATGAGGATGAAATACAGAAAACAACAAATTGTAAAGATAGCAGGGAAACTTGAGAAGTGCCTGCTGCCTGATTAGCGCACACTGCTGGGTAAAAGCAGTTGCAAGGTGCAGGACTGAATTTCTTCCTCTGCCTTGGGGGGAAGACTATTAATGTTGCATCTGTGAAAACTAGAGACTGGTATAAATTGTTTCTTGGTAAAAGTCATAAGAGACCAGCCTCAGAAAAGATCTGGAAGGAGATTTTCCCTTCACATGAAGTCAGCACAATCTGGAAGAATATAGATGTCCCATGTATGACCCCAGAAATCTTTAATTTAGACTTCAAAATAAGGCACAGGAAGATATTCACTGTGTGTTGTCCAGCACCAAATTAATAAGAAGCTATACAAAGAGAATGTGCGGTGTGTAAAATGATGGATGAGGACTTTGAACACCTTTTTCTCTTGTCAGGACACAGAGAAATGGTAAAGAAACTTTTGACTGATCATTGTGGACTCTCATTATGCACAGAAAGTGAATGGAACAGGACATATCTGTTTGGCATCCAGGGAAAGACCCAGGGAAAAACATTATTCTGGTCAACACTGTACTGGCCTTTGCTAGGCATGCGGCCTGGCTTAGGAGGAACTCAGCTCTGGTATAAACATTTCCAAACTGTTTGCAAATCTCTTAAAGGCCCACCTTAAACTGTTTTATGCAGCAGAAAGAGACAATTTCAAGAGACTTTTGCATTTAACAATACCTTGTTCAGCGAAACAGGGGATAAAAGGCTGTTATTGTATTTTTAAATGAGAAAAATGTTAACAGATTCTATGTTGTATGTAATATAATGTTGTGTCTTTTACTGTTATTATTGTAATTACTGTTTTTGTTGAGAATTTCTGATATTTTTGATAATTAAAAAAAAAAAAAAGCACACCCGATCTCGTCGTGCATGATTGGCCTGCCCGTGCTCCCAGCTATCTCATTGGTGGATGGATACTATAGCATCTTAATAATACTAAATACTGGTGTGATATGATTGAATATTGAATAGTGATAAATATTGATAAGTGAATAAATTAGTGGTGGCGGATCGACCCAAATATTGATATTATCGTATCGGAACGATACTAGCCTGGTGAGATTGATTCTTTACTTTAAGTTCCGCTCTTGTTTGCAATGCTGCGGTTTCGGCAAAGAGGAAACAGCCAACTCGCCGCTCCGGTGTAGCACAGAGCAGGCACACTTTGCTCCCCCTCCCCCTCTTTGTGTTTAGATGTTGCGCCATCACGTGAGTCACGTGACGTGACTTAGAAGCGCAAAGCAAACAAACAAACAAGTTGCTGGCTCAGGTTCATCAGCACACGCACAGAGAAAATACAACAGAAGAATGGCAGAGAGGAAGCCGAAAACGAGACAACAGCAAAATGTGGGATTTGTAAAATGCTAGCCAGGTATAGTGGAAACACTACCAATTTATATAAACATAATAATATATAAAGTATTGGTATCGGCGATACTGGCCCGTATTTACTTGGTATCGGATCGATACTAAAATATGCAGTATCGCACCACTAGAATAAATAAATGTGTTAAAATGTACATGTTGGTGTTAATAATTTTTAAGTTAAACAACAGTAACACAATGTATTAACATCCCAACTGGGTTTTTATCATGACAGATTGTAAGGCTATTCTGGTAGTTATGATTGTATGTTAAGTCATTTGAGTGTGTAGTAAACTAAACAGTCAACTGCACAACATGATGAATTTAAATCATGTTAGAAAAAGCCTAGAAATATGACAACACATAATAATATCATCATCACATTCAGATGTTCAGTATTTTCTTCATCTCATCACCACCACCAGTGTCTAGACCCTGGGGGGTTTCCTATACCAAACACAGCCTCATCCCCTTTCAAATATGATGACATAATAATGGGTCTAATCCCCAATGATGCTCACACGTCACACCTCATTTTTTCTTCTTTGTGCACATGGCAATACAATTTTGTTGACTGAGAATGAAATACATTTGATAGTAATCTTTTACAGATAAAAATGACTTCAGCAAACTATGCTGCTTGTTTGGACAGTCAGTCAGAAACATGAGATCATTTTGTGAGACAAGAAAAATATTTGAACAATGAAAGAGAAAATACATGTTTTATTTAGAATCACAAATTGAACTAACTAAATAAGGAAATAAATCAATTTTTACAAACACTATATACTAATAACAACAAACAAACAACAACAACCAACAATGAAAACAAGGAGCATCCTTCATTTGTCCTCAACAGCACTAATTTTTGTGACCTTTCTCCCCTCTCTAGTAAGGCTAACACAGATTTTTCCAGTCCTGAGCCTGGCATCGAATGGCTCCCACAGGCCATGTTCCACCCTCACCATGTTTCCCTCCTCCATCAAGAGGGTGGACATGCCTGGCTGCTCCTCTGTCACACCAACAACAGTGACTGAGTCAGCACTTGCTTTGACCTCCTGTTGAGAGGAAAAGAACATGAGCTATCATCTGATCATCATGATTTGTTAAATATGAAATGAATTACTTAAGCCTTTTCATTGTGTTATACTGTACTTCAAGCTTTGTATATGTGGTTGAATGGAGCTGAACCACATAATCTGAGACCTTGACTTTGAGATGGGTCAGTCTCAGGTGCTCCCAAGCTGTGGGGTCAGTTCCACAGCCTGCTCCCTCCAGAGGCAAATGCTTGCTTGTTTTTTTGTCCTATGGAGGATAAGACAATATGATGTGTTAGTATGCTGCCTAAACCATAGTAACAACAAGTAAATACCATGCATTAAGAAACTAAGGCTGTAGCAAAAGGAGTGGATTTTGGAGGTGAATCCCTAACAACAGCAAACAAAGCTGTCAAATAAATATGGCTCAGTAAAGGGAAAATCTGAAATGAAATGATTTTGGAATGTTTTGGAGTAGATCCCTAAAGTTGGCCTAGCCTACTTAACTCAAGTAAAGGCAGGCCTCCTTATGAAAGTGTAAGCTATTACCAGTTCATTACAGTAGGATATGCCTTTTATCATTTAATTACTTTTTAAATCTTTTTGTCTGTCTCTTCAAGTCTTCTGTGTTTTCTGTATTATTTGGATTAATATGTTATGAAAAAAGCAGAGATGACAAAAATCCATCAGCCTACCTCCTGCAGTGTAATGTTTTTCAGTGGAATGCTGTCTTTTCCACTTCTCACCTCCTTGACTGTAGACACCTGAAAAACAGGACACATTCATATTAATTCCACCTTTTATACCAAGCTCTTTAATTTTATTCCTTTAATACTATAACAACAAAAGCAAACAAAAAGCCGCCATGATCAGGATATGATTTGAAGAATCAGGAGAGGTCAGTGACAAATAAAACACTGAAAGGTCAAAAACTGCTGTAAAGTTTCTTAGAGTTTCTCCTTTGAAAGACTGAAAGAAGGACCTGGCTCAGTTCCACAACTCCACAACTTCTCCTTCAACAGTGAGAAGCTCCTGTTGGTTACTGCAGGCCCTCAGGGGGGTCAGCAGCGATGCTGGTGCAACAGAGCCTCTGCCTCCCTCTTGAGTTCCTCAGATACACTGATATTTTGTAGAGTGGAAAAACAGCGTGTCCTTTGTTATATTTATTATGTAAGGAGGAGAGGTGCCTCTAAGTGTATATCCCCTGATTATATAGGCGTTTCCCTCAGAAACCTTGGGGGCCAACTTCTCACTGTGAACTTGGCCGTGGAGGCCCCATATGACAGTGTGAGACATCCCAGGTGCTGTGTTATTGGAGCACAGAAATTTAGTTTAGTAGCAGATTTTGTCCACAATGAATGGAAGTCAGTGCAATGTCCTGACAAGTATACCTGCACAAACCTGTGTGTGTGTTGTTGTTGTTGTATTACTTGGGGATAGAAATCTGTTCAAACAGTCACACTGTGGGGATTTGGTGAACCTTTGGACACACAAAGCAAGTCTACATAACTTCTATAACTGAATTTCAACAGGGGTGGAAAGTAACAAAGTACTGTCCTTAAGTACAATGGTGAGGTACTACTTTATGCTGCTTTCTACTCCACTACTCCACCCCACCTCCACACCTCTGCCCACAGTGTTCAGCTCACAGCTACCCCCCACTGCTCCTCCTGCCAAACACCCACCCCCTCCATCCACACCTTCCAACACACAGCCCCCTGCTCCAACCTGTCCCTCACAACAACCCAGGTGAGAGATGAGCTCAGGCGGATCAAGGCAAGAAAGGCCACGGGTCCAGACGGCATCAGCTCCAGGCTCCTGAAGTCCTGTGCAGACCAGCTGTGTGGGATCGTGGAGCAGCTCTTCAACACGAGCTTGAGGTTAGGGAGAGTCCCACAGCTGTGGAAGACATCCTGTGTGGTACTGGTGGCGCTGACATCCCACCTGATGAAGACCCTGGAGCAGCTGATTCTCGCCCATCTACGGCCCTCGGTGAGACAGTCAATGGACCCGCTGCAGTTTGCCTACCAGCCTGGCATCGGGGTGGATGATGCAGTCATCTACCTTCTCCACAGAGCTCTTTCTCATCTGGATAAACCTGGAAGCACTGTGAGAATCATGTTCTTTGACTTCTCCAGTGCTTTCAACACCATACAGCCCATGCTCCTGAGGGACAAGCTGGAACACATGGGGGTGGACCAGCATCTCACACTCTGGATACTGGATTACCTCACCAACCGACCGCAGTATGTGAGGACACAAGACTGCATGTCTTCTCACTGTTTGGAGTGCAGGGGGCACTGCTCAGGACTTTTTATGACACTGTTATGGCATCAGCCATCTTCTATGGAGTGGTCTGCTGGGGAAGCAGCATCTCGACAGCGGACTTGAAGAGACTGGACAGCTGATCAAGAAAGCCAGCTCTGTCCTGGGGTGCCCTCTTGACCCCATGGAGGTGGTGGGTGAGAGGAGGATGATAGCAAAACTATGATCCCTGATGGACAATGAGCTCCACCCCATGCAGGACAGTCTGACAGCACTGAGCAGCTCCTTCAGCAATAGGCTGCTTCACCTAAAGTGTGTGAAGGAGAGGTATCGCAGGTCCTTCCTTCCTGCTGCTGTTAGACTCTACAATCAACACTGCTCCTAGTTCACCACATACTCACATGGACCATTTTCACTGGGTTCTGCACTGTTACTAATCCAAAACAGCTACTATGAGTCACTCACTGTGTGCAATGCCATTTCAAAATGTGCAATATCTGTATTGTCCTGTGTATATTGCTCTTCTGTTAATATTTTGTTATTACATTGTCATGTTTATACTGTTGTGTGTATATATATATAGCAGCATGTGTATATATATATATATATATATATATATATATACACACTTATGCTGCTGCAACAATGTAAATTTCCCCATTGTGGGACTAATGAAGGATTATCTTATCTTATCTTACATTTCATTAGTAACACTTGTGATGATGTACCTTAAAGATGCTATTTTTTGTCCTGCTAGAAGAGGACAACATAGCTGACAGAAAGACTGGCTCAGGGTTGGCCACTCTGATTAGCCAATCACAGTTGGCTCACTAACTTTTGCCCAGCAACCAGTTGCCATGGTGCCATTTGGGGGGGGGGCAAAATGGATGGAGACTATGTTGAAATCCTTGAAAACTTCAGCCTCTTTGAACTTTAACTACTCCAGCATACTTTGTGCTACAAACTTCATTTAAACTTTAAACAAGTCCCAATAAGTTCAGCTATTAAGCTTGCATTCAACTTTTTCATATCTTGTACAGTTTTTGAATGACAGCAGTTTATATTTCATGCTGTTTTCTGGCCGTTTCTGGGTTTTTAATGGGTGTGTATTGCGCTGGGTAGAGTGGGTGTGGTCAGCAGTGAGGTCACCCACTCTAGCTTTCAGGCCTTCAACTTTTTCTGAAATTTTTGTGCTTCACCTCTTCTCCTGTCCACACCTTTCACTTCTCACACACAATTTATTCCTCAAATTGTAGATCATTTTGTGCTCTGTCACACAGTGTGACTCCCTAAGCCATACGATTTACGGTTTTCAAGGTAGCCGCCTCTGATCACCAAGAGGAGCCCTCAACTGCCCCATTCATCTCCATATTGGGTCTCCTCAGACGTTATCCAAACCAGGCCAGTTTTTAAACTGCCACACTGTGGTCATTTTTCACTTTATCTACACAAATAACACATGTCTGTGTTCAGTAAAGTCTCCCAGCACTGGTAGTTACCAGATATTACCGATAGGAGTTATGGTTTTTGAATTATTAGAGTTCAAGAGGTGCGCAGAGCAAAATCTGACTCTGTAGAGGCTGAGACCTTGATATTGCTATGGCAACCTGTGAGTGCAGTTGAACAGGTGACTGTGATCAGCTGATCTCTGATGTCTGTGCTGTTTATCAAACTCTTGACTTACAGTTGTAAGTATAACGCGGTTCACCTTTTGCGGCCTCACTGTTTCGCAGATTTTTTTTTTAGTGCAATTTTGCATGCTTTTTTTTTACAGTGTATCAATGCGCATTGTGTGCTGTGTCCTGATTGGCTAAGGACTGTAGACCATTGTCAATGAATCTCCTCCGTGCCGTGTCTCCTGTACAGTACAGAATGCGTTGGGCTTGCCAAATTTACCTAAATGTTCGATCTTTAGCAGTGTGACTCTCAAGTGCTGTATGTTTGCAAATGTTAATGCCTGTCTGTGTTCACCCTTAATTCTATTCTATTTATATTCTTTTGCTATTCTATTTATATTCTGTGTCGTTTGCCAACTGTCCTGCATGCTGCCCTGTCTTTCGTCACAAACTGTTGTTGTACTGCCCTGTGTGATGTGTTATGTCTGTATTTGCTGCTGGAAACGTAATTTCCCCGAGGGAGTCATCCCAAAGGGATCAATAAAGTCCGTCTAAGTCTAAGTCTAAGAAAAGTGTATAAAGTGTGTGTGGATTTCACCTATTGCAGGTTGCAGGTTTTTTTTTAGAAAGTAAACCCGTGATAAACGAGGACCACTGTACTTTTCTGTCAAAATCCTGCTACAAACTGTCTCTACACCACACAGAGGACATGAATTCACACACAATTCAACAGTTTTCACTTCAAACAGGTTTTAGAGCAGTTTTATTCAGGGGTAACTTGGCAGTTAATTTCAGTTGGTGATAGAAAACACACAGAGAAACACTTCATACCTCTTTCTCTCCATTTGAACTGTTTGAGTCAAACCCTCAGAAGCTGATTTTACCTTTCAACTGTTTCTACCTCTTTTACATTTTGATTTCCAACTTTTGATTCTGCATTTGACTTTTGGCTATTTTCTCAATGCATTTGATTGTTAGCATTTGATTTTTACCACTTCATAGCTAGTAATTGCTATTGCTAATGATTTATTGTCAGTTCTATAAATGACATTTTTATCTGTTTGGTCAATCATTTTCCATTACAGACTCAGCAAAATGCCCTTGTGTTCATTTTGCCACTGGCTCATTGAAGAAGGTTACTCAAGAGAGATTGAGGCGGGTCATAGCCCGTAGAAGGCAATTGTACATAGTTTATATTCTTAAGGAAGTTTTGAAATAGATTTTTGTGTGCAGTGCTGTTGAGGGTTCCTCGTGTTGTTGTTCTTTTAAGCAATATTAACTGAGAGGGTGTGCTTTAATGTCATTTGAGCACGACAGTGATGCGGTCAGGACCAAGTCGACTCGAGTTTAATATTGCGATTATACAACTATTACCAACAAAGTAAAATGTATAATTTGTTCTCAAAATAAAAAAGGTTTTTGCAAGTGTTTTTCCTGTTTCCATGGAAATACATGGGGTCTGACTATTAACTGGAACACAATCAGTCACGTTAGTGGACTCCTAAGTGTAATGGAACCGAATTTACCACTAAGGCAAATAACCAGACCCTTAGTAACGACCTAGCAACAGAAATGATTTTCTAGTCCCAGATGAGTGAAATCTGAGCTGACGTTAATGCTTTGGTAGTGAGTAGTTCCTGCTCCAGTCTGGTTATTTTTCTGCTCATTATTATGATTTTGTTTAGTGGGTTTTTATTGATGTTAGATAATGACTCAAACCGAGCTGAGATATTGAAGATATTGAAGGTGAGATATTGAAGGTGATTACACAGATTCAATGAAGCATTTATAGAAAGCGGTCAGGTCTCAGAAAGGAAAGGCACTGCTGACAAAGGGCTTCATTGTTTTGTTGAAAAGATGAGTCTGTGATCAATTATTATCCCAAGGTATCAGTATGAAATGACCCTTTCTGTTTCTCAGACTCTGTGTCAGTTTGTCGGCGATGAGAGGATCCAGATGATCAGCTGTGGGTTTACATCCATTTGGAGCAGTTTTCTTCACATTAGGTGGAAATGCACAATGTTAAAAGGCACTTGAAAAGTCCACAAGACCAGTCTAATAAGTGATTTGGCTTCTCAAGATGGGTATGGACGCAATGCAGCAATGTCAGGAGAGCATCATCCACACTTCTGTGCCATTTATACGCAAACTGAGGAGAGTCCAGTATGCATGCTGACATCCTCCTGAAGCTGGGGGGTAATGAGACAATCTGAAGCAGATGGAATTGCTCATTTTGGCTACTGGACAGATAGTTGAGGTTTTGTGACTAAGTGTCATTGGAGAGAGCTCAGCTATTATCTCCTTCCTCTCCTGTGAGTAATCAGACTGGTCAATCCTGCAGAAGAATCAGTTGAGGTCCTCAGCCATGTTGAAATAGTCTTTAGTCCAAGTATTGGATGATCCTCAGTTGTTATTGTGGAGGCCAAGTCAGTGATTTAACACCTTGCCAGGTGTCCCAAGCTTTTCCTCTCCAGAAGAGTTTCTCAACCCCCTCCTTGAATCTTTATCTGCTTTTATCTGTATTTTCATCTACCTTCTCCACAGCATCTTGCATCCTGGATACTGGATTACCTCACCCAACCGACCACAGTATGTGAGAACATGAGACTGCATGTCTGACATGGTGGTCTGCAGCACGGGGCCCTGCAAAGGAACAGTCCTGGCTCCATTCCTCTTCACCCTCTACACTGGCAGACTTCCAATACAATTCACCTCACTGCCACCTGCAAAAGTTCTCTGATGACTCTGCAGTCGTCAGCCTCATCACAATGAGGATGACAGGGAGTACAGAGAACTGACGCAGGACTTTTGTGGACTGGTGCCTGCGGAGCTGCCTCCAGATCAATGCAGGAAAGACCAAAGAACTGGTGGTGGATTTCTGCAGGAGCAGACATTCCTCCCAACACCAGTGAAGATCCAGGGAAGAGACATTGAGATGGTGACATTTTAAAAGTACCTGGGTGTTCAGCTGAACAATAGACTGGACTGGACAGACAACACCACTGCACTTTACATGGAGGATCAGAGCAGACTCTATCTGCTGAGGAGAACCAGGTCCTTTGGAGTGCAGGGGGCACTGCTCAGGACTTTTTATGGACACTGTTATGTTATCAGCCATCTTCTATGGAGTGGTCTGCTGGGGCAGCAGCATCTCAGCAGCAGACAGGAAGAGATTGGACAAGCTGATCAAGAAAGCCAGCTCTGTCCCCCTTGACCCCATGGAGGTGGTGGGAGAGAGGAGGATGATAGCAAAGCTATGATCCCTGATGGACAATGAGCTCCACCTCATGCAGGACAGTCTGACAGCACTGAGCAGCTCCTTCAGTGATAGGCTGCTTCACCTAAAGTGTGTGAAGGAGAGGTATCGCAGGTCCTTCCTGCTGCTGTCAGACTCTACAACCAGCACTGTTCCTAGTTCACCACATACTCACATGGACCATTTTCACTAGGTTCTGCACTTTAATTAATCCAAAACAGCTGCTATCATATATATATTCATTGTGTGCACCTTCAAAATGTGCATATCTGTATTTAGTTCATTTTCTGTCTCTATGTATAAAGTCCTGTGTATATTGCTCTTCTGTTAATAGTTTTTTATTACATTGTCATGTGTATACTGTTCTTATGTGTATATTTTTTTATAGCATTATCTTGTTTTTATCTTGCCTTTACTCGTATTTATGTCTTTTCTATTCACTTATGCTGCTGCAACAATGTAAATTTCCCCATTGTGGGACTAATGAAGGATTATCTGATCTTATTATCTTATTTATAGAAATGATGCTGGAGAAAGCCACATCATCTGCCTTTGTTTGTGGTGCAGTGTAAATACAGCAATATTACCTGGAGAAACCATCTTTGTGTTCATTGAGAATTTTTTGTTACACTGAACTCTGGTTGGCACAGCTGTTGGAAATGTCCATGCAGTCCATGTGTATATTGCATTGTATGGTATGATCAGAGTATAATTGATTTACATGTTCTGTTACTTGACATGGTCAAGCTTTTCATGTTTTGTCTTTTTGTGACCAAGACTTAAAAGTAATCACAGTATTAGAACAGAGTGGAATAGAATAAGGGAATTAAGTGACTCCTCTGGCCTTATGAATGTTTGTCCTGTCTGGTGTGTTCTGTTTGTTGGGCGATCAAAGTGGAACTGAAGCAGTAAAGTGCACTTTTCATGATGAGCAACTGCATGCTGCTGTAAGAGCTGCTCTGGACAACTGAATCACTAATGGCAGTATATGGAATACATGGAGGTAAAATGATGTGGTATAGCAGGGATGAGCTGTTGCTTCTGTGGAATATGGATTATCCAGCACTGAACCTGGACAACTCTGTTATACTTGCTTTACACAACAAACTGGATGAACTACATGCAGCCATATCTTTCCAGTGGGAATACAAAGGAGACCTTAACCCTACTCTGTGAGTAGTCTGAAGAGACAGGGTGTAGGCTGTTCTCATATTAGACACTTTGAATTTACCAGCAGTATGTTACATGTGCCACTAGGGGTAACAAAACAATAAACCTCTGTTATAGTAATTTAAAAATGCATACAAAGCATAAAAATAACAGCCCTAAATACTGTAGACCATAATATTTTCACCTTGACAATGAGTTTCTTCTGCAACACAGGAGCATATCTGTTATAGGGACTTCCTAACTCTGTTGTAGGCTACAATAAAATAAATAGTAACTGGTAGAAAGAATAGAAACAAGAGTGCTAAGGTTCTTTGACTACATTGGTCAAATATTACTAAAACAATAATTCTGATTTCATTGACTTTCACTGTATTGTGTGTGGTGTGTGTTGGAGAAATCTGCAGGATGGTTGATGGATGACGAGACAGACTCGGTAACACACAGGAGACTCGGATGGCTTACGCAGCGGTAGAGTTTACTGGCCAGGAGAAATAACCATAACACATCATGTCATGCAGTGCCATCGTCACTTCTGGGGACTATCCCTCTGAGGTAGGTATTTATTCCCTTTGTGCAAAGACCAAACATGGATACTTACAGTTCTGAAGGAGACAGTAAGTCAGTGACTAATGATAACTGACAAGTGCCCAGTGACCTTGATTGAGGCACACACACATTTCCCAGCATATCTTGCCTCTCCCTCCAGCCACAGCTGCTGCAGGACAGACTTATGAGACATAACAGAGGATACACAGTGAGAAAGGGAAGGCCCAGGTCAGAGTGTGCCTAGGCCTCAGCAAAGCTGTATTTCTCCTTCACACAGACTTTGCCAAAAACATAGGCCCCCTAAGAATAGTGCCAATTTCTTAGAAAATGTATCTAATTTTCTTTATTTAAATCAGGCGATGTTTTACCACAAATGTAATTCTTTTGTTCATATGTTTGTTTTAGAAATTGTTAAATTGAGTGGATGAGCAAAGTTAAATGTATTTGAGTGGAGAAAAGCTTTAGTATTTTGTATGTATTTTTGAATACTTTCAATCTGTTTCTCCAAAAACAGCCAAATTACTAATGTAGTTGTTTCTTTAAATAAAAGAATGTGTTCATTTATGTCAAGAACTGTTATTCTTTATATTAAATGCAAATGATCAGACTGGTGTGATAAGTTGTGAGTTTTCATAGAGCACATGTGACACAGCATAAAAAATAAATAAAAAGGAATATTCAGCATTTAACATTTGTGTACTCAAGGTGAAAACACAAGGGTTTAAATGCTCTAAATCTATAGCAGACCAAACAAATAGGAATGATTAACTTTCTATTGTGTCTAATGGTGTTGACAAAAACTAAGTTATGACAGGAAAAACCATATTTTAGGAACAAATGACATAAACCTTACATTACTTAATTGTTGAGAAATTGTTCTATAAACATGAGTATAGATTTCTTAATATTTTTTGGTTTTTTTTTCAAAGTTCAAACCTCTTTTATCCAAATTCTCAAGAATTTAATTCAAAAAGTGACAAAATAATAGAACACTGATGTCCTCATTACCTTATTGGAGTATAGGTGAACCGTGAAGTTAACATTGTGTTGTCTTGATGCAGATATAAATAGGAATATTTACCTAGTCTCTCTGGTTTCAAATGTGGTCAAAGGGTTCACTATCATTCGTATTATGTCACCCATGCACTATTAATCAAAATACAAAATAAAATTCTCCATCACACCCTCACAGATGAAAGTCTGGAAAATGTGAGAGTTGAACTTTTGAATCATGTCAGACAAAGAAACAGTGAGGTGGTGAAACAAAACCCAGCAGCCGGAGAGTTTAAAGCCAGGTGGCCTGCATTCTTTCATATTGATGAGGTAAAGACCTGCTTGCCTTTTCCCCTCTTCTTATTATGCAATTTCAGTGTGCAGCTGTTAAAAAAAGTCTGATAAGGTAACACAAAAGATGACCGACATTTGGAGAAAAAAAAATCTCCCGTAGAGGAAGCAGTTCTTTATTTTGGCCACTTGGGGGCAGAAGAACTATACGGCAAGCTAAGAGTAGAACTTGTGATATATAAAGTTGATAATGTGAAGGTTTCAGTTAAGAGTTGCCTTTCACTGGTCAGCAGGCACAGAACAATCATTTGAAGAATTGTTTATGTCCATGCTAAACTGTAAGTTGTTAAGGTAGGTCAAAATCAGAATCTATCCTTTTAATGGGATACAACTTCAAAATAGCCTTACACCATGACTGAATCAATGATGTCTGTCTCTTGTCATTTCTCTTCTTTCTAACAGATAAATGCTGAATTCCAGCAGATTAGAACACTTCCACTTGAGACAAACTTCATGGTACTGTTGGACAATCTTTTACCCCAGCTGACATCTGTTATTCCAGAGGAAGGGAGGTGCTTCTGGGCAGAAACTATCCAAACATCTGTAAGTCTGTGTATGAAATGTTATGGAATTTTTCTTCATACATACTTCATACACTGTGTAATTGTATTGTTCATATGAAGCCCCAGTTTGCATCATCATCAACAGCCTGGATTATTTGCAAGGTGCAAAATGATGATGATGATGGACTTCTAATTCGGGAGTATATGGTAAGTCAGTGTAATAGTTTTTTTTCTCGTCAGATATGTTGTAACTTAGAAAAGTACATGGTTACAGTAAGATTCCAAAGTCACTCGCACCTTAGTTGTTAAAACCCTTTAGGTCTCTTCCATGTCTGACAGAGGTGTCTGACATGTGTAAAATCAGATGTATAACAACACACTGCACTGTGACTGTGGAATACAATATAACATTTGACCAGTTCTGATGTTTCTAATTGCTCCTCTATCTGTGGAAGTGAAACAGGACCATATCGATTTTAAAAATAAGTCAATAAAAATAGGTACAAAAATTTCTAGCCTTTTCAACATATTTGAATAAGAAAACAAGTGTGTCAATAATGGTCAACACTCTTGACAATGTGTTTTACCATACAATCTTCAGGGTTCCTGCCACCAATATGATATTATGTTACCAGTGTGGACATTTGCACTGGTTAAAATCCAAAGCATTTCTCTATGCAAGGCAGACATCAGAAAATGTGGCTGGCACATATCTGGGTGGAAGCTAGATGATTATGGCAAAGCACATACTGTCAACAAAGATTTTATTAAATTGTTTTATTTAACATTTAACATTGGCATTCAAAAGTTTTCATAGTCTCTAATTTCTCTGTACAAACAGGACACTGAAGGAGAGGACATTCAGAGGGACATGGAGAAGACCGTGATGGGCATTTATGTCATCAAAAAGGAGGTGGAGGTAATGGACATGATGACATTGGAAATTTTGTTGAAGGTGTGATCATTCGGACAGCACTGGATCTGCAGCTCAAGCTTGGTGCGGTGACACTATTAAGAATTCATTCAAAAAGTGCTCATGTGAATGGATGGGACAGGCTTTCCCCCAAAGTCCTGGGCTACAGAACAAAATCACTATTGGACTGTAGGTATTCTTCAGCCTGTCAAGAAAGGTTGGGATCTACCCACTCCCGACGCCAAAAGAAAGGATCTAATGCTAGATTCTCCCCATGGTAGTAAGATGCACAGTTTTGATTAATCTTTTAAAAACATTAATCAATATAATGTGAAGCATTGTAATTGATGTATTGTGTGTGTATGAATGAAATGAATGGAAAATCATACGAAACTGTGATTTAAACAATGGCAGGATTGTGACATGACTGGAAAGTACCAGATGGCCTGTTTGGTCTTAGCAAAAGAGAAGTTGGTAAAGCACTGTAAGAATGGTATGAGAGTATGAAAATCATGATTTGTGATTTAAACAGTGATTATAATTCAAAGAGTAAAAGATGAAGAATGACTGTACTAATGGTATTATTGAATGTAATGATTAATTGTGTTAATGGTAGCTAAGAATAAGAATGATTGACTAAAGGCAAGAGGAGTTTCACAAAGGATTATTAATTTCCCTACCGCAGTGAAGGAATTGTTCTCTGAAGATTTAATAAGTTCGCCAGGCCCAGAAAGAGGAACTGTGAATCGGGCGAGGTCCTCCAGGACTTTGTACGGAGTCAGGAGACTCACCCCTCTCAGGAACCGGCCTAAAAAGAGGAAAGGTCAGCTAAGGCCAAGCTGCCAACCCCTCCATCTCTCTCACCTAAATTATTCACCCATCTTAGTGACCAGCTTCAGCATTCATTACAGGAATCAGTGAGTTACTCATTCCAGAACTATACTGATTGGGAGATTAATTATATTACTTTCATTTACTATATGATTATGCTGTATGCTTTGCCCTTGCCAAAATTATATTCAATAAAATTCATAAACTGTATCTAAGGATAAGTCGTGGACTGCTGTTCTGTTTTTCTCAGAAAGGTAAAATACTAGGTCAGAGTGTGTAATACATCATAAGGTTTTTAAAGGTTGTTTCAGCCTCTCAAATTAACAGACCCTTGGATCTTACAGAGTCACTAAGTAATTTCCTAGCACCATACCAAGTGCAAAGATCTTTAAGAGGAGAGCTGTCGTAAACAGGTGTGACTGGTGATCATATCCGACCCATAGGGCTACCAGGTTGGGTGTGACACTAGTGGTAGTAGGGTAGGCATCTGGAAGTATACAGTTAGTAGCTAGGCGAATCTCGCCACCAGCTTATAAAGCCGCAGAAACTGTAAGTTGGGTGAAAACACTACAGCTGTGTGCTCAGACCCTTTAAACGGAGAGCTGGTCCAGACCTCCTGTGCCGGGGTAAAACTGGCGATCTAACAAGCCACACTTGTGAACACAGTAATCCTGCTTTGTTGTCTCTGTTGTTTTTCATTTCACAATGTAGAGTGAGGGAATATTCATCTGAAATGAAAATGACAACACTCAACAAACTTGTTCTATCATATCCACTCATCACTTTATCCAAAGAAAGTGTTTGCAGTGTATTGTAATGTCTGGGTCAGGTCATCTGTGTTTCTTGCTTCCCAGATGTCGACAGTTGTGGCACTGTTTAGTTGCAGTTAAGGAATTTTGCTGGACTCTGCTTGTTTTTGAACATTTGTCACTGGTTTGTTTTTTGAGTGATGGCACAGGTGCATCTTGTTAAAAGATCAACTCAAGCAAGTCAAGCAACCCAAGAGCACCAAGCTACATTATAGGAATTTTGTTGGAGAACTAAAATCTATTGCATTCTCTCTGGTGTCCAATCAGGGACAGGTTTACAAATGTGTTTTCCATTTCAAAAAGCTCATTTGAGTGTGATCACAGATGCTTTTAACAGCTAAGGGTCAAAGTTTCTGTAATGGCAGACATCCCCTTTTTTACCAGGCCAGCTATTCAGAGACAGTCTCTTCATCCCCTGATTTGATTAGATACATTAGATACAAAGACAACAGCTTTGATTACAAAAATGTATATACACAGTAAGAAATTTCAAAGGAGCCCTAAACAAATACAATGTCACAGAGTTATTATTACAAGCTCAAAGCAAGGCCAGTGGAGTAAGAAGAGCAGGCATTGTTCAGAGGGCTGAACAATGTGAACATTTTTAGGCAGCATAGATCACAGCTAAGAAGCTGAGATGATAACCTTAGAAGAGAGGGTGAGTGATTATCACAAACCCTACAGCAACCAAATATTCCAAAGAAGTTTTATGTCTCTGCAGTGCTGGTTTGCCAACAAATCAATTGTCCTTCAACTTTAACCCATAATGGGTTCTAACTTTAATATCAGTGTTCTCCATTAATCACCCAGACTGTGGCAACCCCCCACAGTCTAATTTATCTTGCCATAGTCTCATTATGAACCAGAAATATTTGAAGACTTCTCATAACGACATTAAACATTAAGCCATAGCTTCATCAAGATATCTTTCAGATGACATGCACAGCCTTTGTGGAGACCAGTCAGTCCAAACAGTATATTGGTGTGATGTCACACATAATTTTACAACAACAATGATAATCTGGTGACTCAGTCAAGGTTTAGTTCTGACTCTCAAACAATGAAAAATGGAAATCAAATTGATTGACACTGCCAACTGACAAAAGATAGGATTTCTGTTTATTTTCTGTAGCCAACTACTAATTATCTGGCAGCAAAGCCAAAGCTCAGTTATATTCAGGGTTTTTTCTACATTGTCTATTTACTTGATCCAATCAACAGATCACATGATTTTTAGTTTGATACAGGAAGGTTTTTCACAACAACTCAACACTATTTACTAGCTACCTTTTGTATCTTCCCTTGTTTATTGTTGTAGAAATTGAATAGTCTAACTGTTGATCTGTTGAACTTGGAGGTCAGAGGACCACTGTCTGTCTGTCAACTTTATACATTATTGTTTATATTACAACTCAAAACCACTTTCTCTCTAAAAGCTTCAGTTTAGAAACAAATGAATCTTTCTGTTGTCTGTTTCTTGTCTGCTGTTTCTCTCTTTTTCCCTCAGTTATTTCTTTCCTCCTGCTCACATGCTGCCACCTGTTGCTCAACTCGTTCTTCATCGCAGGTCTCTTTCTCTCTAACAGCTTGCTTTGATGAAAAATCATTTCCATCACCAATGTTGGCTTCGGACAAATGTTCTGTGAATATTCTGCCAGGACGTTAGCTGTGGCTGGACGTATGTGTGTGTGTGTGTGTGTGTGGAGGTTACTTATTAGCATGCATATTGGCACTTTATTAATCATTGTAAAGCACTTAGTATATTATCTACATATTCTACAGCTACTAGTCCATTAACTAAGAGTTTTCCCTCAGTAACCTCCTAATTTCTGCTCATGATTGTAATTAAGTAAGTTGTTCATGAATTATGACCTTAATATGCTTTGCTCAGTATGGACCTTATAAGGTAGCAGTAACAGTAACTCCATATTAACACTAGAGAGAATGACTTTTCTGGTCTTACCACTACCTTATAAGATAACTTCTGTAGTATACAGGATGTTTTATGTATGTTTTTACCTTTTTGGAATGTTTGAGGGTTTCCAGATGTTTTCACTTTTTAAGAGTTTCCTATGTTTAAGTTAGCCTTTGGGGTTCATGTTTAGGATAAGAGTTAAGAATGTGACACCTAGACTAGTAGGGGTTAAAGGTGAGGGTTTTCTCTCACCCATCTTCTTCCTTTTGAAAGTGAAGGCATTGAATAAGGTCCAGATGCTTCTTATGAACCATGTAAACAACCAATGTATATATACTGGTGTTTAGAGCTGTTAGGTAGAGAGATCCATATTGGCTCGGATCCTCTCACAGGCTACTGCAGTGCTTGTCCGATGCTGAACTACTTTGTAATAAACTTCTATATACAAGTAAGTCAGTGTCAGCTGAGATCTTCTCTTCATCATCTTCACATCAACATCACCATCTAATATACCACACTTCCTTACCTATTATCAGTAAGCAGTGTTAGGAGGTTATTGAGGGAAATATGTGATGCATATGATCATGCAAAGTTTTTTATTACTGACTCCTTAATAATGACTAATAAGGAGCCAATATTCATTCAAATAAGCAAGTAGTTGATGGTGAATAAGTGTAGACTAATATAAAGTGTTAGCATGAGTTCATATTGACTGTACAATCTTCATCTTCCTGCCATAAAATCCTGGAAGAGATGGATGCAGGAAGTTCTGACACTGGATGAGCAGGAAAATGAATAAACCTGGGTCAAAATAACCCAACCAGCTGTTCAGCAACCCAGCAATGTTTTTAGAGAAACACTCCAGCACTGTTTTGCCTTTTCAAAGGTCCAGCATTGATAGTTTTTGACATTTGACATAGTTTTTTCTGTGGTTTGATTTTTTAAAGTCTCCATAGCAACATAACAATCTTGTCATTTGAGAAAATGAACAAAAATACTGCTGGTGGTAAGGATATCAAATATCCTGAATGAAATATTTCAGTTCTTTCTTCTGTAGTTCATCATTGTGCAAGCAAAACAAGCTGCTGACTACTTTTAGAACATACGGGATGTTTAGCATATGATGCATTTGCCATCTACATCAAACACAAGTTGGCAGCACAGAAAGCTCCAGAGGAGAGGACTCTTTCTTAGTGAGTTAGGCAAAGCACTGGTAATAACTCCCATACATTTAAACATGTTGGACTAATTTAAAATGCTAACTATGTCCTTGGCAAACAAAAAGAAAAACTTTTCTTTCCATCACCCTATTTTTCAGTTTGTGTTCTAATAATACGAAGGAATTTTCTAAAAGTCTATAACATAAGTTTAAAGGACTCAAAACATGTATTTCTATAAATGGGTGATTCTTCTTCATTGTATCTGTTTCACAGGTTATATCCCTGCCTTGTTTGCTGCCATGCACGGTCTCTTTTGTCATACATTTAATACATATTTTAACATATACAGTAACACGTTTTCCATTTGAATTTGTATGTTGAACTTTGTATGAGAGCTCTATTGACAGGCTGACTTCTTGTCTTTTCCTTTGTCTCCATAAGTGTCACAGTATTTGTTTTTGAAAAGGAGCTCTGTTAGTCATGATATAATGTGTTATGTGGAAATTTGACACAGATTAAAACACAGAAAATCTACACCAACCAACCAAACAACCATCAAACCAAGGCGGTGGTATAACTGGCTGTATATTCAGACACAAAGACCAACAAATGAATTTTCTTTTTTAGGGATTTATTGAATTCACCTAAGGTTCATGTTTTTTTTAGTGTGGGAGGAAACCGGAGTGCCCGGAGAAAACCCACGCAAGCACCAGGAGAACATGTTAACTCCACACAGAAAGAAGAACTGAGACATCAAGAAGATGTCAGCATCTTCTTTCTGTGGGGCTGCAGTGCTAATCACAGAGCCACAATGCTGCCCATGAAGGGTATGTGCTGTATGTTTGCGTGTGCATGTGTGGGTGCAGTTACAAACCTTGACCTTAACCTTAACCTTCTCTCTGAGGCTCCAGAGCCTCCTTTGTCTCTTCATTTCTGGAACGAGCTTGTGACGGACATCTTGTACCATCACACATCTGATCTCCTGTCCACCTTCCCAGGATACTAAGAGAAAGTCAGTGTCTTAATTATGAAGAAAAACCTCATTGCTGTTGTAGGATCAGTCCTGTATTTATTGCATGTTCATCCAAATATTTCCTAGTTATTTCTCTGTGTGTTTTAAGTTGTAAGCAGGTACTTGCTGGATGCAAAGTAATATTTGAAACATTAACTAATCATGTTGAAAATGAATACAGTTTCTAGAAAGAGGAAGGATTAGAAGATAAAATATAAATGAAATGAAAGAAGTTAGTTGGTCTAGATACATGTAAAGCTAAACAACATTTGTCATCAGATTTGCTTTGGTCAAATTAGAAAATCTTACCTGGCCTCTTCTTCTGTGTCGGCTCTCCAAGTCACCTGAAGAAAGACACAACAGAGCATAAAGAAACAGATGGCTGGATAATAGATGAATGCAAATTCCCACTGAAGACAAGTGTTACTCAGTCCAGGCTCTGGTTAGGTGAGTGTTCTGTGGAGAAGCACTTAGTTCTAGAATGAATGCATCATAGCAGATGAATGGAAGGCTCATTATCATATAATAGAACCTTTCCCTTCTCTGTGAAACCACACACACACACACACACACACACGTACAATTGTACACCTATCTTTGTGGGGACCTGCCATTGACCTAATGCATGATGCTGTCAGACCCAACAAGTATAGTGAGAAAAAATAATAAAGGTATATAATCAGAATAATTATTGTGTAGTGTGTAGTAATTTACCATAGTTTAATTGAAAATCTACACAGTATACACTCACTGATACAGCACCATGTAATGTATGTATTTAAAAAAAAAATGTTGGTTGAATCAGATATGGAGTTGGTAAAAATGCCATGACCCCTTACCTTCAGAACATTACACCACGAGAGATGTTAGCTAGCTAGTGGTAACGTTACCTAGAAATGTTAAGCTAAAATGTGCAGTGGGACATTTTAAGATCCCAGATTGTATTTTGTACAGTACACTATTACCACAACTTAGAGTATTAGTGAAATATGGATTCTGTAACACTTGATATTACACTTATTCACCATTAACTAATTGCTTATTCACATGCATATTGGCTCTTTATTAGTCATTATTAAGCACTTATTATTCCCTGACTCTGCATGATCATATTCTACAGCTACTAGGCCATTAACTAAGACTTTCCCTCAATAACCTCTGTATTACTGCTTACTGACTTTAAAGAAGGAAGCTGTTGTACATGAATTCCTGCACAGATATGAATATTTTATTGGGCTGTTCAGGGGTCACTGCACGTCAGCCATGACAGCCACATAAATCAAGAGCCATATCAAGCAGGAAGATGTTCCTGAGGTGCAGCAGACTGTTAATGTGGAGGAACTGTGAGCCTTTCTGCTGGTGACACAAGCACACAACAGGAATGCAGATAATGGGCCTCATTTATCAAGATATGTATGTGTTTATTTCTGCATAAAATGAATGAACTGAACCATCCAACATCTCCAACTGGGAGCCATGACATCAGGCACTTTAAATCATGTAGAGCAGGTGAACTCTTATACAGCATTAAAGAAAAGTGTGCTGTGTCCACACAGTTCTGATTTTACTGTCACCCTCCTAAGACAGAATGACTCTGCTAGTCATAAAATCATAGCAGGGCAACCGCATGAGCCATCACACTGTTAAACCATATTCTAAATATGTAAACCATTTATTCAGGGAGATGAAAGCAAACGTCAACAATATTATCCAGGATTGCACAGTAAATGCAGCTGATAATTAAGATTCCTCTCTCCACTGCAGTACAGCTCCATACCCAGCAAGAGATCACTGCAAAGTGTCTGGTGGCCAAATGGTAAAGGCACATACCACATAACTACAATATTCATGCTTCCATTTCTGACTGGAGCACCTTCTCCTCCTGCCCTTATTACCCATCTCTCCAAAGTTGTCAACTATTAAAACTAATAAAAGACAAAATGCTCTAAAAGAATCTTTGGAAAATAAATTGGCTTCACATTAGGATGACATTAGGATGGGGATTCCTGCAGCCAACCAGCACCTGACTGCTAAGACTGGCTCAGTGAAACCATGCTCAGTGATTGATACAGCTTAATAGATTATTGATTCATACTCCTGTGACACAGCTTATTGTCATTTCAATGCAAAAGTCCACAGAGTTTGGTGATTCTAAATCAGACACCAAGCTATTTCAGTTGAATATTAGTATTGTTGTCATTTAGGGTGTTAATATTATTTGGCATTATTTTTTACACAGATTTAAAACCTTCATTTAGTAACTACAATAACTTTAATTAATCAGTATCCTCATTGAAATCAGGATCTCCTCTGCTCTCTCTTCTCGTCCTGACACCAAGAAATATTAATAATTAAACAAGAACAACGCATGTAAAACCAAACGACCAACAATCGAGCCACTTATAGAAATAATAAAGAGCCAAAAACCAGATATTTTTCAACAGTTGTGGTCATATCGACTGGCAGGGTTTTTCAATAATTATTAACCTCATTACCACATAAATATCTTCAATTGTCAGAGGAGTTTTGCCTTTAGCTTCCTCAGCAAAAGTTCCGTGGGCACTCACAGGTTTGATACATAATGATCATGTGTCTAATTACAGCACAGAGTTAATATTTCACTGTTAAAAGAATGACTAAGAAACTATCATATACAACTGACTGAACAGAAAGAGCTACATGTCTTTAGAGTGAGACCATCGGTCCTACAGCTGTCCATCTACACCGCTAAATGGAAAAGGGTTAATGCCAGGGGACCTGGTGGCTCACCACCCATAAGGGCTGACATTACTTGTGGAGAAGAGATACAAGTTAATGTGTTCACATCACAGGACTAATAATCCTGTGTTTCAGTAAAGGATAACTGGTATTTTTTTAACCTAGGCCTCATGTTAAGGACGCTGTGACGCTACCTGTACCGTACGCCGTGATTCTGTGAGATCGACACTTACTCGCTGCTCCGCTTTCTCTCTTTACTTTCTGTCCTATAGTCTTTTGTTACACATTATTTGCTGCTGCTTTGTACTAATCTATCTTACTTTTGATCGCTGCCTGTGTAGTGATATTTCCTCTGACTTTAGCCTGTTTGTTATTAGTTTAATTTAGCTTAGCCGTTTGTAGCCTCATTAGTCTAATTTAAATTGTAGCCTCACCTCTCACTCCTACAGCTAACCTAGCTTAAAGTAACTACTACCATGGCTTGTGTTAGCTGTTCTGCTCTTGAAGACAGGGTGTCTCTGCTAGAGAGACGTGTCCGTCAACTAGAGCAGCTCCTTTCTCCTAGCATTACCTTAGATATGACGGGCACTCCAGATAGCGTTAGCCACGGGCTCGACAGCGAGCCTGTTAGGGCTAGCTTAGCCTCGTCGGCAGTGAGTGCGGAGTTCGTCCCTGTCAGCCGGCGGAAAGGGGCACGTAAGAGCAAGCAACCGGTTGTGTGGCCTGGTCTGCAGTCGCCTCTCCCGACTGCAAACCGGTTTTCGACTCTTGCTAGCCCCGTTGGTAGTCCTGTGCGCCCGCGTGTCTCCCCCGCTCCCGCTGACAGGGCTAAACAACGCACTCTAGTCATAGGGGACTCCATCACTCGCAATGTCAGATTAGCTTCGCCAGCCAATGTTTACTGCCTACCTGGGGCCAGAGCTTCCGACATTGAGGATAATCTTAGGGTGCTGGCATCACGCAGGGAGAAACAGGGGGCTCAGGTACACTCCACACCTAGTTATAGCAACATTGTCATTCATGTCGGCACCAATAACATTAGAATGAAGCAGTCTGAGGTCACCAAAGCTAGTTTAGCTAGGACGTTTGAGTTTGCTAGAAAGATGTGTCGGCATCGATTAGTTGTCTCTGGTCTTTTACCCATGCGGGGTAATGATGAGGTGTACAGTAGATTAACGTCTCTGAACCGCTGGCTGGCTCGTCACTGTAGTGAGCAGGGATATAGTTTTGTGGATAACTGGCCTTCTTTCTGGGGCCGTCCTGACCTGCTGAAGGCAGATGGTCTGCATCCTACTGGAGCAGGCGCTGCTATTTTATCTAGGAATATAGACAGGTGTTTACGTCGGGTTTGACAGTAAGACACTAGTGATCGGCAGGTCGCAGGTGAGTAGAGAACCTGCTAGGTCTTTAGGTGGTGCGGTTTTGGAGTCCACGAGCTTAGATAGCTTAGATGATGAATCTAACCAGGATAATTTGCAGACTTTAGATGCTCAGACTGATAGCCTGATCTACTGCATTGAGACTGTCTCCATTCCCCGCCGTACTATTCACAAGTTTCCTAAATTTCTAAACCACCATGTACAAAACACCACTCCTGCCACTGGTGACAGTGCTAGGTCCCATAAAGTACTGAATAAAAGGCCACTTAAATTTCCTAACAGAAACACTAGATGCCTCATTCCTATTAATACTTCATCTATAGGTACCTTGCCACACCAGGCTGCTACCAGCAGCTCCAGGCTCAATATGATCCTCAAATTTGGCTTCATAAATATTAGATCACTTTCTACCAAGGCATTATTGATAAATGACTTGATTCTTGAACATAATCCGGATATGGTTGGTCTATGTGAAACATGGCTTAAACCAGATTTGTTCCTGCCTTTAAATGAAGCTTCCCCACCTGAGTATGCCAACGCACATGTTGCTCGGGCTACGAAAAAAGGTGGGGGCGTCGCTTTAATTTATAAGTCTTTCTTTGGTCTAACCTCAGCTCTTAATGTCACTTTTAACTCCTTCGAGGCTGTAGTATTGAAACCTTCTCCAGTAGCTTCCGATCCCCATGACCAGGGAAATAGATTGCAACCACTCAACCTTGTGGTACTTTACAGGCCACCTGGCCCCTACTCACAGTTTTTAGATGAATTTGGAAATTTTTTATCATGTCTTGTCACATATAGTGATGATGTCCTAATTATGGGTGACTTTAACATTCACCTAAATAAGGCCTCTGATCCTTTAAATATAGCTTTTTTGGCACTTATTGATACTTTCGGGTTCACACAGTCTGTACATGAACCCACTCACTGTGGTGGTAACACTCTAGACCTGATTCTTTCCCGTGGGATTGAGGTGTCTAATCTGACCATCTCTCCTGTCACATCGGTTATCTCCGATCATTTTCTTATCAAATTTGATGCAACTCTAGTCTGTCCCCCTAAAATTGTCTCTAATATATCTTCCACCAGACACATAGGTCCCGCAACTTTAACTGTTCTTAGTGAACAACTACCAGAGGTCCTGGCCCCTTTTACGACAGCAATTGGTTCTGTTGATAACTGTACCAGGGACTTGAATACAACCTTGTCTAGTCTCCTTGATTCAGTTGCACCTCTCACCACTAAAATTAAACAGCCAAAGAGGTCCACTCCCTGGTTCACAGACGACACACGTGCTCTGAAGCAGGCCTGTCGGAAATTAGAGCGCAAATGGCGCAAATCCAAATCAGAAGCTCTGTATCTCCAGTGGCACCAGGGTGTTCTGGAATATAAGCATGCACTGTCTACTGCCAGAGCAGCATACTTTTCAAATTTAATCAATAGCAATAAACATAATCCTAGATTTCTTTTTGACACTGTAGCTAAACTCACTAAAAAGCAGCCGCCTCCTAGCTGCTCGCCCTTTACTGCCTGTGAGTTTCAGAATTTTTTCTGCAGTAAAATTGATGAGATTAGATTAAAAATCAGTTCAGTTTCTCCAGCATCTGCTGCAGAACCGGCTGTCCATCATACTGAGTCTCAGAGAGTTTCTGCTCTGATGAATTTTGACATTATATGTCTTGATTCATTATCTAAGATAGTACTAGCTTCTAAACCCACCACTTGCCTTTTTGACCCTTTACCGGGTAAACTTTCCAAAGATCTCTGGCCAGTCTTGGGCCCTGCAGTGCTGAATATTGTGAATCTATCGCTGACGACTGGCACTGTTCCTTCTAGCTTTAAAACAGCTGTGGTTAAACCTTTACTTAAGAAACCACACCTTGATCCTGGGTCTTTAGGTAACTATCGGCCTGTCTCAAATCTCCCATTCTTCTCTAAAATACTAGAAAAAGTGGTGTATCAGCAGCTTTCAGCTCATTTAGCTGATAATAATCTATTTGAACCGTATCAGTCTGCTTTTAGGGCCTTTCACTCTACTGAAACAGCACTTGCTAAAGTAGTAAATGATCTGCTACTCTCTCTAGATTCAGATTCCACCTCTATGCTCATATTACTTGATCTTAGTGCAGCCTTTGATACTGTAGATCACCGTATACTCATGGACCGATTGGAAAATAGATTTGGAATCTCTGGCGTGGCCCTCAGCTGGTTAAAATCTTACTTATCTGACAGAACTCAGTGTGTCTCTTGTAATAACACTGTATCATCCTTTTCTGATGTGAAATATGGAGTACCCCAGGGTTCTGTTCTTGGCCCCCTGCTTTTCTCTCTATATATTTCTCCTCTTGGCCAAATTATTCGGAGTCATGGAATTAATTTTCACTGTTATGCTGATGATACCCAGCTATATGTGCCTATAAAGGCTGATAATGCCTCTCAAATTAGGGAATTAGAGATCTGCTTGTCATCTGTTAAAAGCTGGATGTCTCAAAACTTCCTGCTTCTTAATTCAGACAAAACGGAAATGCTGGTTATTGGCCCAGCACGATATAGACACCAGTTCGATCATGTAACTATATCCCTTGACAGCTGTGTTATCTCTCAAAGTACAACAGCCAAAAATCTGGGTGTCACACTTGATCGTAGTCTTTCCTTTGATCAGCATATTAAAGACATTACAAAGACCGCCTTTTTTCACCTACGCAATATAGCTAGGATTCGGTCTTTTCTCTCCATGGCAGACGCTGAAATTCTAGTCCATGCCTTTGTTTCTTCTAGACTGGATTATTGTAATGTTTTGCTTTCAGGACTACCGCGTACTAGCACTAAAAGTCTGCAAATGGTTCAGAATGCTGCAGCTAGAATGCTGACCAAATCGAGAAGGTTTGACCATATTACCCCAGTTCTAGCCTCCCTTCACTGGCTCCCTATTCATGTTAGATCAGACTTTAAAGTTCTCTTGATGACTTATAAAATTCTAAATGGGCTAGCCCCCTCATACCTGTCTGATCTTCTTAACCCTTATATTCCCTCGCGTGCTCTGCGTTCTCAGAGTGCAGGGCTGCTGTCTGTCCCTAGAGTCAAAAAGAAGTCAGCAGGCTGCAGGGCCTTCTCCTATCGGGCCCCCTTCCTCTGGAACAACCTCCCTAGTGATATTAGACAGGCTGACTCAGTTGAGGCCTTTAAATCCAAACTAAAAACTCATCTTTATGCCTTAACTTTTAACTAGCACATTATTCTGGTTCCTATTTCAGGATACCATTTTTCCCTTGGCGGGTTGGGTCAGTCTCAATGCATCAGTTAAGATTAATAGTTAGTAAATGTTGTCCATGATGTCCTGCCGACGAGATTATTATTAACTGTCTTAATATCACTGCATCACTTTAACTGTGTGTTCTTCCCTCAAGCACATTACTGCCCAGGCTGTGCTTCTCTCTCTCTCTCTGCTACTGTCTCTCACTGCAGGGTTCTGCCTCCAGAGCTGGAGAGTCTCCTGCTGCTCCCATGATCCAGCTCAACCCATGATGCAACAATAATTAAAACATTTACTAGTGTTATTGATAGTGTTAGTGCTATTAATGTACCATCGTTTGTCATTATTATTCCTTTAGCTGTAATAATAATTATTACTATTATTATTATTATTACTGTTATTACTACTACTATTTACACTTTGACTTAGTCTGTGTATCTGCAATGTTGTCTTTCTCCTACCCCATTCCCCCACTCCCCTCTCTTTCTGTCTAAACCCAACCGGTCGAGGCAGATGGCCGCCCACCTTGAGTCCGGTTCTGCTCGAGGTTTCTGCCTCTTAAAAGGAAGTTTTTCCTTGCCACAGTCGCCTAGTGCTTGCTCATGGTGGGATCTGTTGGGTTTTTCTCTGTAAATCTTATAAGATAAAGAGTACGGTCTAGACCTGCTCTATATGTACAGCGTCTCGAGATAACTTCTGTTGTGAATTGGCACTATATAAATAAAATTTGACTTGACTTGACTTGACTTGATGTTTTTGGCTGTAAATGATTGACAGGGACAAAAATCTTTGGAATCAGTGCGTTATCGATTAAAGTCAGCTGCTGCAATGTAATCAAATGGACACTGTCAAAGTACATCCACCATTTTTGTTTAACCACAGACATCACTTTATATCACCACCAGACTCCATTGAGAAAAACAGGAATTTTAGAACACAGGAGCTGCTGGAACTTGATTGGTTAATTGGTTTGTGTTATTTTGTGAGACTTTTGCTTATGTGAAGGATCTTAATACTTCTTCACACAACAACACAAACTGCTAACACCCTAAATGACAACAATACTAATATTCAACTGAAATAGCTTGGTGTCTGATTTAGAATCACCAAACTCTGTGGACTTTTGCATTGAAATGACAATAAGCTGTGTCACAGGAGTATGAATCAATAATCTATTAAGCTGTATCAATCACTGAGCATGGAAACAGTGGACCAATCATAGTGAGTAGAACTCCCTATGAACAGCCAGTCTTAGCAGTCAGGTGCTGGTTGGCTGCAGGAATCCCCATCCTAATGTCATCCTAATGTGAAGCCAATTTATTTTCCAAAGATTCTTTTAGAGCATTTTGTCTTTTATTAGTTTTAATAGTTGACAACTTTTTTTTCATACATACTTCATACACTGTGTAATTGTATTGTTCATATGAAGCCCCAGTTTGCATCATCATCAACAGCCTGGATTATTTGCAAGGTGCAAAATGTTCTTTTAACAGTGAAATATTAACTCTGTGCTGTAATTAGACACATGATCATTATGTATCAAACCTGTGAGTGCCCACAGAACTTTTGCTGAGAAAGCTAAAGGCAAAACTCCTCTGACAATTGAAGATATTTATGTGGTAATGAGGTTAATAATTATTGAAAAACCCTGCTAGTTGATATGACCACAACTGTTAAAAAATATCTGGTTTTTGGCTCTTTATTATTTCTATAAGTGGCTCGGTTGTTGGTCGTTTGGTTTTACATGCGTTGTTCTTGTTTAATTATTAATATTTCTTGGTGTCTTAGCAGTCAGGTGCTGGTTGGCTGCAGGAATCCCCATCCTAATGTCATCCTAATGTGAAGCCAATTTATTTTCCAAAGATTCTTTTAGAGCATTTTGTCTTTTATTAGTTTTAATAGTTGACAACTTTGGAGAGATGGGTAATAAGGGCAGGAGGAGAAGGTGCCCCAGTCAGAAATGGAAGCATGAATATTGTAGTTATGTGGTATGTGCCTTTACCATTTGGCCACCAGACACTGTTTGCAGTAATCTCTTGCTGGGTATGGAGCTGTACTGCAGTGGAGAGAGGAATCTTAATTATCAGCTGCATTTACTGTGCAATCCTGGATAATATTGTTGACGTTTGCTTTCACCTCCCTGAATAAATGGTTTACATATTTAGAATATGGTTTAACAGTGTGATGGCTCATGCGGTTGCCCTGCTATGATTTTATGACTAGCAGAGTCATTCTGTCTTAGGAGGGTGACAGTAAAATCGGAACTGTGTGGACACAGCACACTTTTCTTTAATGCTGTATAAGAGTTCACCTGCTCTACATGGTTTAAAGTGCCTGATGTCATGGCTCCCAGTTGGAGATGTTGGATGGTTCAGTTCATTCATTTTATGCAGAAATAAACACATACATATCTTGATAAATGAGGCCCATTATCTGCATTCCTGTTGTGTGCTTGTGTCACCAGCAGAAAGGCTCACAGTTCCTCCACATTAACAGTCTGCTGCACCTCAGGAACATCTTCCTGCTTGATATGGCTCTTGATTTATGTGGCTGTCATGGCTGACGTGCAGTGACCCCTGAACAGCCCAATAAAATATTCATATCTATGCAGGAATTCATGTACAACAGCTTCCTTCCTTAAAGTCAGTAAGCAGTAATACAGAGGTTATTGAGGGAAAGTCTTAGTTAATGGCCTAGTAGCTGTAGAATATGATCATGCAGAGTCAGGGAATAATAAGTGTTTAATAATGACTAATAAAGAGCCAATATGCATGTGAATAAGCAATTAGTTAATGGTGAATAAGTGTAATATCAAGTGTTACAGAATCCATATTTCACTAATACTCTAAGTTGTGGTAATAGTGTACTGTACAAAATACAATCTGGGATCTTAAAATGTCCCACTGCACATTTTAGCTTAACATTTCTAGGTAACGTTACCACTAGCTAGCTAACATCTCTTGTGGTGTAATGTTCTGAAAGTAAGGGGTCATGGCATTTTTACCAACTCCATATCTGATTCAACCAACATTTTTTAAATACATACATTACATGGTGCTGTATCAGTGAGCGTATACTGTGTAGATTTTCAATTAAACTATGAGAAATTACTACACACTACACAGTAATTATTCTGATTATATACCTTTATTATTTATTCTCACTATACTTGTTGGGTCTGACAGCATCATGCATTAGGTCAATGGCAGGTCCCCACAAAGACAGGTGTACAACTGTACGTGTGTGTGTGTGTGTGGTTTCACAGAGAAGGGAAAGGTTCTATTATATGATAATGAGCCTTCCATTCATCTGCTATGATGCATTCATTCTAGAACTAAGTGCTTCTCCACAGAACACTCACCTAACCAGAGCCTGGACTGAGTAACACTTGTCTTCAGTGGGAATTTGCATTCATCTATTATCCAGCCATCTGTTTCTTTATGCTCTGTTGTGTCTTTCTTCAGGTGACTTGGAGAGCCGACACAGAAGAAGAGGCCAGGTAAGATTTTCTAATTTGACCAAAGCAAATCTGATGACAAATGTTGTTTAGCTTTACATGTATCTAGACCAACTATCTTCTTTCATTTCTTTATATTTTATCTTCTAATCCTTCCTCTTTCTAGAAACTGTATTCATTTTCAACATGATTAGTTAATGTTTCAAATATTATTTTGCATCCAGCAAGTACCTGCTTACAACTTAAAACACATGGAGAAATAACTAGGAAATATTTGGATGAACATGCAATAAATACAGGACTGATTCTACATCAGCAATGAGGTTTTTCTTCATAATTAAGACACTGACTTTCTCTTAGTATCCTGGGAAGGTGGACAGGAGATCAGATGTGTGATGGTACAAGACGTCCGTCACAAGCTCGTTCCAGAAATGAAGAGACAAAGGAGGCTCTGGAGCCTCAGAGAGAAGGTTAAGGTTAAGGTTAAGGTCAAGGTTTGTAACTGCACCCACACATGCACACGCAAACATACAGCACATACCCTTCATGGGCAGCATTGTGGCTCTGTGATTAGCACTGCAGCCCCACAGAAAGAAGATGCTGACATCTTCTTGATGTCTCAGTTCTTCTTTCTGTGTGGAGTTAACATGTTCTCCTGGTGCTTGCGTGGGTTTTCTCCGGGCACTCCGGTTTCCTCCCACACTAAAAAAAACATGAACCTTAGGTGAATTCAATAAATCCCTAAAAAAGAAAATTCATTTGTTGGTCTTTGTGTCTGAATATACAGCCAGTTATACCACCGCCTTGGTTTGATGGTTGTTTGGTTGGTTGGTGTAGATTTTCTGTGTTTTAATCTGTGTCAAATTTCCACATAACACATTATATCATGACTAACAGAGCTCCTTTTCAAAAACAAATACTGTGACACTTAAGGAGACAAAGGAAAAGACAAGAAGTCAGCCTGTCAATAGAGCTCTCATACAAAGTTCAACATACAAATTCAAATGGAAAACGTGTTACTGTATATGTTAAAATATGTATTAAATGTATGACAAAAGAGACCGTGCATTATTTTGCATATTTTGTTTCTTGTTTAAATTTTGATGTTTTATTCCTTTTAACTGTTTTTAATTCATTTTGATTACTTTTGTAGCACTTTGAGATTTTCTTGCTAAAATATAAAGTGCACTATAAATAAAATTTATTATTATTATTATTATTATTTGTCCGAAGCTAACATTGGTGATGGAAATGATTTTCCATCAAAGCAAGCTGTTAGAGAGAAAGACGTGCAACAAAGAACGAGTTGAGCAACAGGTGGCAGCATGTGAGGAGGAGGAAAGAAATAAGAAAGAACGACATGGAGAAGAAGTGACAGAAGAGAGAAAGTGGTTTTGAGTTGTAATATAAACAATAATGTATAAAGCTGACAGACAGACAGTGGTCCTCTGACCTCCAAGTTCAACAGATCAACAGTTAGACTATTCAATTTCTACAACAATAAACAAGGGAAGATACAAAAGGTAGCTAGTAAATAGTGTTGAGTTGTTGTGAAAAACCTTCCTGTATCAAACTAAAAATCATGTGATCTGTTGATTGGATCAAGTAAATAGACGATGTAGAAAAAACCCTGAATATAACTGAGCTTTGGCTTTGCTGCCAGATAATTAGTAGTTGGCTACAGAAAATAAACAGAAATCCTATCTTTTGTCAGTTGGCAGTGTCAATCAATTTGATTTCCATTTTTCATTGTTTGAGAGTCAGAACTAAACCTTGACTGAGTCACCAGATTATCATTGTTGTTGTAAAATTATGTGTGACATCACACCAATATACTGTTTGGACTGACTGGTCTCCACAAAGGCTGTGCATGTCATCTGAAAAATATCTTGCTGAAGCAATGGCTTAATGTTTAATGTTGTTATGAGAAGTCTTCAAATATTTCTGGTTCATAATGAGACTATGGCAAGATAAATTAGACTGTGGGGGGTTGCCACAGTCTGGGTAATTAATGGAGAACACTGATATTAAAGTTAGAACCCATTATGGGTTAAGTTGAAGGACAATTGATTTGTTGGCAAACCAGCACTGCAGAGACATAAAACTTCTTTGGAATATTTGGTTGCTGTAGGGTTTGTGATAATCACTCACCCTCTCTTCTAAGGTTATCATCTCAGCTTCTTAGCTGTGATCTATGCTGCCTAAAAATGTTCACATTGTTCAGCCCTCTGAACAATGCCTGCTCTTCTTACTCCACTGGCCTTGCTTTGAGCTTGTAATAATAACTCTGTGACATTGTATTTGTTTAGGGCTCCTTTGAAATTTCTTACTGTGTATATACATTTTTGTAATCAAAGCTGTTGTCTTTGTATCTAATGTATCTAATCAAATCAGGGGATGAAGAGACTGTCTCTGAATAGCTGGCCTGATAAAAAGGGGGATGTCTGCCATTACAGAAACTTTGACCCTTAGCTGTTAAAAGCATCTGTGATCACACTCCAATGAGCTTTTTGAAATGGAAAACACATTTGTAAACCTGTCCCCTGATTGGACACCAGAGAGAATGCAATTAGATTTTAGTTCTCCAACAAAATTCCCTGTAATGTAGCTTGGTGCTCTTGGGTTGCTTGACTTGCTTGAGTTGGTCTTTTAACAAGATGCACCTGTGCCATCACTCAAAAAACAAACCAGTGACAAATGTTCAAAAAACAAGCAGAGTCCAGCAAAATTCCTTAACTGCAACTAAACAGTGCCACAACTGTCGACGAGTGGGAAACAAGAAACACAGATGACCTGACCCAGACATTACAATACACTGCAACCACTTTCTTTGGATAAAGTGGTGAGTGGATATGATAGAACAAGTTTGTTGAGTGTTGTCATTTTCATTTCAGATCAATATTCCCTCACTCTACACAAATGAAAAACAACAGAGACAACAAAGCAGGATTACTGTGTTCACGTGTGGCTGAAGAATACCTACAGTCCTATAGTGATTTTGTTCTGTAGCCCAAGGACTTTGGGGGAAAGCCTGTCCCCATCCATTCACATGAGCACTTTTTGAATAAATTCTTAATAGTGTCACCGCACAAGCTTGAGCTGCAGATACAGTGCTGTCCACAATGATCACACCTTCAACAAAATTTCCAATGTTATACAGAGAAATTAGAGAAAATGAAAACTTTTGAATGTCACACACTTCACTTAATGATTATCTTGGTCACATACCCAACAATCTCTATGGTTAATCCTGTTGATATTCAGTTTTTATTTTCTTTTTAAAATATATGTTAAATAAAACAATTTAATAAAATCTTTGTTGACAGTATGTGCTTTGCCATAATCATCTAGCTTCCACCCAGATATGTGCCAGCCACATTTTCTGATGTCTGCCTAGCTTAGAGAAATGCTTGGATTTTAACCAGTGCAAATGTCCACACTGGAAACATAATATCATATTGGTGGCAGGAACCCTGAAGATTGTATGGTAAAACACATTGTCAAGAGTGTTGACCATTACTGACACACTTGTTTGCTTATTCAAAGATGTTGAAAAGGCTAGAAATTTTGTACCTATTTTTATTGACTTATTTTTAAAAACGATATGGTCCTGTTTCACAGATAGAGGAGCATTAGAAACATCAGAACTGGTCAAATGTTATATTGTATTCCACAGTCACAGTGCAGTGTGTTGTTATACATCTGATTTTACACATGTCAGACACCTCTGTCAGACATGGAAGAGACCTAAAGGGTTTTAACAACTAAGGTGCGAGTGACTTTGGAATCTTACTGTAACCATGTACTTTTCTAAGTTACAATATATCTGACGAGAAAAAAAACTATTACACTGACTTACCATATGCTCCCAAATTAGTAGTCCATCATCCTCACCAAGGTAGAGGCAAAGTGTCTTGAGAACTGCTGCCTTTTTGAGATTAACATCACTTGTAGCCTGTGTGAAGAGATTCGACCGATTAAAACATCCATAAACACATAAATAACTAGAAAAAATATTTCAAATTTCCAACCTGTTGTAACCTACACACTGACTTCCAATCAGCTTTGTCAAGTTTGATCTATATAGCTCAATATTATGTCAAACATACTGTAAAAGGTCATCCTTTTTTAACTACAAAATGATTGTGAAGTGTGGCCTAGTTGTTTTTTTTAAAGTGAGGTATGAACATGCTGTTTTAACTCCTGTTTATTCAGGGACATACAGTACAACAGACAACAATGCTGTCCATAGGTGCTTAGTACATCTACAGCCCCATCCTCTGGCCACTGAGCTAAGGATTGTCAACACCTTGCTCAAAGCACTTGAACTTTTATTGTCACCACCTGAGAAAACAGGATTGAACTGGCCCATATGGTATTATTGCCTTAACAAGACAATACATTTCCTTGGAAATGGGTTTTGGTACCTTGCAAATATTCCAGGCTGTTAATGATGATATAAACTGGGGCTTCATATGGACAATACAATTACACAGTGTATGAAGTATGTATGAAAAAAAATTCCATAACATTTCATACACAGACTTACAGATGTTTGGATAGTTTCTGCCCAGAAGCACCTCCCTTCCTCTGGAAAACAGATGTCAGCTGGGGTAAAAGATTGTCCAACAGTACCATGAAGTTTGTCTCAAGTGGAAGTGTTCTAATCTGCTGGAATTCAGCATTTATCTGTTAGAAAGAAGAGAAATGACAAGAGACAGACATCATTGATTCAGTCATGGTGTAAGGCTATTTTGAAGTTGTATCCCATTAAAAGGATAGATTCTGATTTTGACCTACCTTAACAACTTACAGTTTAGCATGGACATAAACAGTTCTTCAAATGATTGTTCTGTGCCTGCTGACCAGTGAAAAGGCAACTCTTAACTGAAACCTTCACATTATCAACTTTATATGTCACAAGTTCTACTCTTAGCTTGCTGTAGAGTTCTTCTGCCCCCAAGTGGCCAAAATAAAGAACTGTTTCCTCTACGGGAGATTTTTTTTCTCCAAATGTCGGTCATCTTTTGTGTTACCTTATCAGACTTTTTTTTAACAGCTGCACACTGAAATTGCATAATAAGAAGAGGGAAAAGGCAAGCAGGTCTTTACCTCATCAATGTGAAGGAATGCAGGCCACCTGGCTTTAAACTCTCTGGCTGCTGGGTTTTGTTTCACCACCTCACTGTTTCACTGTCTGACATTCAAAAGTTCAACTCTCACATTTTCCAGACTTTCATCTGTGAGGGTGTGATGGAGAATTTATTCTGTGTTTTGATTAATAGTGCATGGGTGACATAATACTAATGATAGTGAACCCTTTAGCAGCTGTGCAGAGTTGTAAGGGGGTCCTCAGGAATATAGCTGACTATCTATTTGTCTGATTTTACTGCTAAATTATAAATGGCTGATGGTGTTGACAAAACTTGGGACACATTTTTGGCAACCACAAAATAAAACTCTAACCATAACCCTTTCATCTGGCATATATATTATAGATTTTAAATGATTATTTCACAGTTGGACATCAAATTGAAATGATAAGATTTGTCTGAGGACACATGGTTTTATGGTTAATGGCCTAGTATTTAATCAATTCAATTAAAAACTTCTAAAACAAACATATGAAAAAGAATTACATTGTGTAAAACATCCCTGATTTAAATAAGAAAATTAGATACATTTTCCAGAAATACAGCTTTGCTGAGGCCTAGGCACACTCTGACCTGGCCTTCCCTTTCTCACTGTGTATCCTCTGTTATGTCTCATAAGTCTGTCCTGCAGCAGCTGTGGCTGGAGGGAGAGGCAAGATATGCTGGGAAATGTGTGTGTGCCTCAATCAAGGTCACTGGGCACTTGTCAGTTATCATTAGTCACTGACTTACTGTCTCCTCCAGAACTGTAAGTATCCATGTTTGGTCTTTTGCACAAAGGGAATAAATACCTACCTCAGAGGGAGAGTCCCCAGAAGTGATGATGGCACTGCATAACATGATGTGTTATGGTTATTTCTCCTGGCCAGTAAACTCTACCGCTGCGTAAGCCATCCGAGTCTCCTGTGTGTTACCGAGTCTGTCTCGTCATCCATCAACCATCCTGCAGATTTCTCCAACACACACCACACACAATACAGTGAAAGTCAATGAAATCAGAATTATTGTTTTAGTAATATTTGACCAATGTAGTCAAAGAACCTTAGCACTCTTGTTTCTATTCTTTCTACCAGTTACTATTTATTTTATTGTAGCCTACAACAGAGTTAGGAAGTCCCTATAACAGATATGTTCCTGTGTTGCAGAAGAAACTCAGCAATATTGATGAAAAATGACATGCTCTGACTGTCATTGTTTTACATACATTCAAACTAAA